>NC_081415.1:92481795-92789295 GCF_030272615.1 Cryptomeria japonica | reverse complement strand
AAGCATCTGTCAAATTTCAAGTAACTTACATCTTCTTTGTCCTAGGACAAAACTATACTCCATAGCTGAAGGAGCATGTATTCACCATCCTTCTCCCTTAATAGGTCCATGTCATTTGCAAAATATTCAGCACCTTTAAACAAGAACATGTGCATCAACAGGGAGCACCAATTGAAAGGTCTATCAACCTTAGCATTATTTATCCCAATTATGCCTTCATGGATGGTATCTTTAAGAAAAGGTTCAAAATCATAGGTCACTACCAAAGAAGGGTTCAAAATTTGTGCCATCATAAGCATATAATGGGTAGGCATGGTGTTTTCTGCATCTTCTCCAATAATTTGACATAAAGACCAATATATACTCTTATCCCTTAAAGTAAAGAAATTTAAAAGGAAAGGCTCCATTGTGCTAGGGCCTACCAATGTCAATCCTCCTATCTTTGCAAAGAATTCCTTCAACGGCCCATTCCTAAGATGATCCCTTTGGGCATCATAAACCTTTTTGAACATTTTAAAATCAATGGGTTCCAAATAATTTGAGGCCTCACTCAACGTGAATACCCCTCTGAATTCATCATCTTTAATTTTAATTAAGGGCCCCTCATTTAAATTTCTCACAGTCCTGGTGATAGGGTCATAATTTTTGGCAATTTGCATTAATAGATCAACATCCATGAATACTCTAGGGGCCACAAGTTTTCCAAAATCTAACTCCCATATACTATTTATAGGAGTAGGTGAATTTCGCTGACCAAATCCAACTCTGAACAAATGTAAACCTGTCATACCTATCTGGGAATCTCTCAGCCAATACCCCTTATCATACAAACCATCACTAATCCTCAAGCAGGGAAATTTGCGTACAAGCTATTTCATCTTGGCTGCACTATTGGTAGATTGAGCTAGTTGTTCTAAAAAGTCATCACAGATAGCCCTTTCTTGATAATCTACCTTTCCCTTGAATTCCCTTCATGGTACCATCTTAAAACTATCCTTACTTCAATTAATATTCAATTAACTTCTTTTGAATTTCAAGCACCAAATAGTATCACACATACAAGAAGGCCACACAAACAAGAGTTGCAAAACATAATCATAGAAAAGACTTACTTGCTACCTAAGAAATCATAGACCATGCACCTATTCTCTGCAAATCTCTTTGAATGCCCTTTTGCAATTTTAAATTCCAAAATAATAGCTTATGAAGGGATTATAATGCCAACTAATCATTGATTACTCTCAATAAAGTTGCACACTTCTACAATTAATCCTTTTGAAATTTCAAAATTCGGCTCCAATGGACAAGAAAGGCTTCTTCTGAGTAATTTTCTTTTAGTCATTGATCTGCAATGATTAAAGTTCAAACAACTTTCAATCATGGTCTAGCAACTACCATCAAATCATGTAGAACTAGCTCACTCATTTACCATATTAACTTTCAAAGTGGGTCCATCAGTTAATCACTATCCTGCTCTTTGTCGCTGATCCACAAAGGTTAAATTTTGAGCATCTTCTCTTTGTGATATAGTGATAGTCATCGATCTTTCTCTAACTTACCAACTCTTTAACACATCTGGGCCACCCACTGTCAGCCGGGCCCACCATTCAGTCGCTAATCCACAATGAATAAAAATTGAGCACTTTCCCATTGCAGGTCAACGACAACTGTTGGATCACAAGTCAACCGCTCAATCTTTAGGGTCCTTGGTTACTGTTGACTCTAAATTTTACCTTGGAAACAAATAGCCTTATGGGAAATTTAGTGATGAGGGACCAATTGCGTAGGGTTCACTGAATGATCTCTGGGATTGAGAAGCTGACTCTTCCTTATGGTTTTGAGGAAAGGGAAAAGAAGGAAACACTCAAAACAATAAAATCTAGACTATTGAGGCGATAAGCCAAAGCATTTTTTAAGAAGACATGAGTATACAAAAACCCAAATACATATGATTTTTGAGCCCATTCAACAATCTACAAGTCTGAATCAGAAACACAACTAAGATACAATTAAATTTCCTTGTAACCTAAAGAAATACCTATCATGCATCTACCAGATAACAAGTGCAAAACATACTTTAATCAGCAAAATCTTAGATATATGTATTTTCAAAGTTATTGGAATTCGAATAGAAAGCACATAAAAGACCATCAAAGCATACTAAGAGAGGTATCACAAAGGCCATAGGCATAGTTTGATTAATCTTCTTTAGAAATAGTAATAGTTTTAAAAGGCTAAAATTCCTACTAAGAAAACTTAATTGTTCTTCTTGAAAATTTCTAAACCCTCTTAACAGGGAAAAAATAAGCATAAATAGAGCCTACGGCTCTGGAAATAGCTCCCAAACATGCCAAAAAGGCATAATTACCCTTGAACAGAAAAACCAAGCCATGTCACCCTAAAGATCACACTTAGCAAAACGGCCCCTAAACTCCACTCCCTATCTGTGATGATCTTCATACTGGCACAAACCAAAAAGATTTTGCTAACTGTAGTGGAAAATGTGCCATGCTAGGAAATCTCTTCAAACAGAAATGCGCCCATCAAAACATTAGGTGCCAGGTATCTGTTCACTCACTGCGCTACAAGGTTGGCCCCCGAAGAGAAGCCTAGTCAGCAACATCCTTCCATTTGTCACTATCACGCTACTCTAAAAATTGAATGCCAAATATGGATCACTGGGGTAACATCGAGCTGATAATTGTCTTGTACGCCTTGCACTACCAGAAAGCTGAAAGGGCAAAATAAGCAACCTAGTTGAAAACTTAATTTTGGGAATTTTAATGTGAACATTTTTTGGCAACTAATAGGGGAAATTCTGCTTCTGGAATATGGGAACCCAAAACTACTATTTTGTAGACTAGACCTTATATTAAGATAGGATGGAGTAGGTTAGATATCTATTGCAGCATCGACCAATCCTCCTCCAAAGGCAACACATGCACATCCAAATTATGATAGTGCTTATCTAGAAAGATGACCTCATCGAATGGCAACCCTATAGGTTCATCATGGACCAATTTAAAAAGAGAATAGAGTTGGGCAAGGGGATGCAGAGGGTGTTCCACGTCCTCGATTGAAATAGGGTCATTCAAGCTCTGGGTGAAGGATCTATCTTGCTACATGTGCTCAATGTGACTTGACAATTTTTCAATCCTTAATACTGAACCATTAGCAGAGAAAGGGGAAGGCAATCCTAGAAAAACAAACCTTTGTATCTGTAAAGCAGAAAATCGCTGTCGAACCCTAGTTAGTCTCCCCTCTTCTAACTTCGAGGAGAGAGAAGGGAGGTTCGCTAGGATTCGATGGGTTTTCACTTAGGGGGAAGACTTTACATTCAAAAGAGGGGTTGAAACTCATAAGATTCAATCCCACACCATGTAAGATTGGATGCTAGATGAATTTCAAGGGTTTGGAAAGCAAAGCTACCCTCTTTTGTAAAGAATGTTGATTAAGGAAATTAAGCTAAGAATGCATAGAAAGTCATAAAGATTCGCTTATAAACTGAGTTTGGGTTATAGGATGAAGCTGCGGACTTGGAATTAGCAGTAGAATGTCGATACGGCGCTGTCCTGCAAATTTGAGAAAAAGTTGTCGGGACGATGGCGCCCGGCGCCACGGTCCTCTGAAAAATCCGCGAAACGAAGGGGGATCTGTTCATCTCTGCACAAGGATTCCAGATCTTCAATTTCAGCCGCGTACCTGCAACCTACACACAGAAAAGCGAAGACGATGGGGGGTTAGGGATTAGGGGTTTGCCTTTAGGTCAAACCCCGATTTTGGAATTAACCAAGAAATGAGCAAGAGCTGTAAATGTAAATGACTATAATGTAAAACAAGTACTAATACCTTGTTCTAAGGATGTTGGTATCCTTATGTTTGAAGGCTTAGATGTTGTATGTTGTAGTATGTAGCATGTAATAAGTGATCTCCTCTTCAATGGTTAGATCCTTGACTTGAATGCAACACTTAGCCTTGAATGGAGACTTGAAATGATCAATTGCTTGAATGCTTGAATGCTTGAGTATAGTTTCCATGCCTTTTCCATCATATCGAATGAGAGAGGAAAATGTAGTTTATATACTTGTCAATTAGGGCTGATAGGCTGATTTTCCCGACCTTAGGCCGACCAGGGAAGTATATTTCCAAATTGCAATAAAAAAGACCCGATATCACCTAGGAAACCGGGCCCAAAATAGGACCCAAGGACCAGGGCGCTGGGCGCCATGGTCCTGGAGGACTAGGGCGCTGGGCACCTTGGTCCTGAGGGACCAGGGCGCTGGGCGCCCTGGTCCTGAGGGACCAGGGCACTGGGTGCTCTGGTCCCACCTCTAGGACAGCGGGGTGCAAAGGAGGTTCAGGCCAGGGTGCATGAAAAATGCAGTTTTCAGTGTCGTGAGCAAGTTTTGGGGTCTCCATTCAGGTTGCGTGTTGCGTCGCCATCGTGAAGACCGAAATGCAGTTGAAATTACAAGTGTCACAATTTTAGGACGCTACAGTATCCATTGCTTGATGGCCAAGACAATAGCTTGTAATGACTCTAATGCAGTTGATGTATGCATGACCATTATGTGGTGATTGATGAAAAAATTTGTTCTCCTAATTAGTTGCTTGTGATCATTTATTCCTTTCTCTCTTAGTTCATCATCTTGAGCTGTGTGTAACATTTGGATCAAGTCTTGAGCCACGGGGATATTGGGGGACAAGACTACCATCGAACTATCAACCAGAGCTTTTGCTTCTACATAGAGGGATTGTTCTTCTTGAATGAATCTCAACATAGGTTGTAGCGAGGGACTATATTGCTTGATCTTTTCCCAGTGTGAGACATATAGTTCTATTAGCATGGTAGAAAAGTCTTGGGGAACTTGCATCAGAGGTGGAATGCTCAACAATCACAAAATTTCATCATCCTTCACAACCATCTCCTGCTGAAGCCTACTGCATTTGCTTTGTTCAATGGCCACTTGATTTTCCAAGGTGAGGATCTTGGCCTCTCCATCTCGGACAGTTTGCTACAGCGATGACGTACGATCTTTCTCGTGCCATAAAAGAGTTTCCACCTCTAAAATGCACTCACTAGATTGTCTGAGACTAGCCTCTTTCGCTTTTAGCTCTACTTCAAATTTCATCTTTTCCTTAGATAATGACACTTGAGCCTCACTCAGTTGGTGGGCATAACCTTCTTTTAGAAGAATCACTTCCCACAGTTGCATTTGCACCTGAGTAACATCCCCAGAAGCTGCCTTTAATTATTGTATCTCTGAATCCTTCTCCTACAACTCCTTCAGACCCATGTTTCTTTTCACCTCTTGGCCCTTTAACTGAGAGCTCACATTGTTGAAAGCCGACTGTAGATTCCCTTTTTCTGAATTAGCTTGGGCCAACAGGCTTTGCAAATGATTGATTTCTGAGCTTCAGGCTTTATCCTCCTTTCTCTACTGGGTGAGGGAATCTTTAAGACTAGCCTTCTCTACCTGGATCTTTTCTAGATGATGACTCTTCTTGATAAAATCCATGGATACAGCTTTTGAAGTCTCCTCCATCATCTCTACTTTGTCTGATGTCATGGCACTTTGAAGCCTAACACTGATAGAATGAAATGTGTAATCATTTGGTCTCATCTAAGATTTTGGCTTGTCAACCTTGGGGAAAAGATTTGCAAAGTAGAGGTAATCCTTTTCCTCGCTAAAATGTGTTTTCAGATGAGGGCGAGCTAGACAAGCACCTTCCTTTTCCTTTCACTTGCCCATCTTACCAAGGTGAATAGTTATAGAATAAGCAACTTGTTGCTGAAACTCATTTGGGGTATCGATAACCTAACCTGCAAAAGTTGTGCTAGGGGGAACCACGAAAGGGAATTGTGAAGTAGGACCAACGAAAGCAATCTGGATGGGGTGAACTAGAGTTGACAGGGAAAACAATGGGACAAAGGGGAGAAGCTCCTAATGGGAAAGGGCTTGAGGACACTACTCCCATAACCTGAGGAGAGGATTCTCCAAAACCTAGCCTATGTGACATAGAGGTTGCTTCTGATATTGGCAAGGGAAAAGCTATGTAGATAAAAGCTGAGGTCAGGAAAGGAATAGAGGCCTGCGAGAATATATCTTGGGGATCAACTGGTGTACCTACCAGGGTTAAGGTGAGAGTAGTAGGGATTGGGGCTTCCATTGTTGCAATGGGAATAGCTGAAGAAACAACCTAAGCAAGAGATGAGGGAAAAAAGGGACATACCTAAGTAGTGGAAAGCATTGGTCACTTAAGATCTGAGGATGTTTCTGGGATTTGAGAGGGCAGGCTCCCTCTTAGATGTGCTAGGATGTTGCTTCTTTTTTGGAGCGGAGTCACATGACTACTTCTTGGACCACCTTTTACTAGCCTGTGAATGAGATCTACAAGATGAACTATCCAAAGGAAGGAGAATTTGTGGTTCTATATCTTGCCCTTCAATATTTATAACCTCCATCCCTTGTTGTGGGGAAATCTCAAGGGATGAGTCCCCATGTGAGGAACTGTCACCTGTCTCATCATCAAATTTATTTCCCTTACACCATTCCTACTCAAAACGTCCATCCAAGGGTGAATTTCCAATGTTGGCTCTAGGCTGACTTACCTCTTGCCAATAGACCCAAAAGTCTTCCCTTTTCTTCCTGGGCCAAGCTAAAGTTCTCATAGTTTCCAACATCACCCAAGTAATAGGCTTTGTGGGGTTGAATTTTTGCAAGGGGGAGTAAAACTTTAACCATGGGGGGCGTCTTAATATAGGAAAGTCATTAGGGCCCACATACAAGCTCGAGTTGTCAACCTGGGGGTTCGTACACTCCACCCATGAATTCCAAGGCTCATGCTTAACAACATTCTTTCTTTTGCTGAGGCAGCCATTGGGGTCATAGCTCCAGGAATCATCAATCATCACTAAACTGATTTGCACCATTTTTGACATTAGGACCTCTTCCACAATGTTCCTCCACACTAGAGTGATTTGGCCAATAGCCTTATAGTCTTCGGTGATGGAGGTATTGTGCTTACCTACTCCAATGGCCCTTTTGATTCTCACCAACTGCCTTGCAATTTCAAGAGCTAGGGTCCATTCAGTAACATAAGTAGGCAGCCAGAAGGGCTCTTCAAAGAAACTGTGCACTCGGATGAAAGAAAAGTCAAGACCCAAGAACACATCACAAGGGGGATGTTCATCCTGCATCCAGTTCATCGGAACCTGGGAGAAATGGGCTAATGGTTCATTGGGGATTATGCTGAGATCCTTGAGCACAAGAGTCATGAAAAGGTCCAAAAACTAGTATGAATCATAGGAGGCTAGCAAAAGGGGTGTCCAACAGGACACCAACATTCTATTTCCAGACTTGTCACAACTAGCCAACCGCATGAACTAACCAAAGAAGGCCTCATTTTGGTGCAATAGAGGTGGACTAACACTGAGGAAAACCTAAAATGCCACAACTATTGGAACTTTGACAATTTCTTAACTATGGCCCTAGCAATAGTTACAAAGAAGTCAAAATGAAATAGTTCCCTTTGTTTGCTACACTCAAAGAGAAAGCCCATCATGGAGGTTGTGATATCCTAGTCATTGTCATGGCCACATAGTTAGGTAAGGGTAGAAGAAATGTCCTTGATGTCCTCTTGCCTTAGGTCACCATATGATAAAGGAAACTTTGGAAGTCTGGAAGATAGACTCCGATTGAGAGTGCTTTGACAGAAATTCAAAGCATATCTCCTAGTGCTCTAGAATTCTTCCATTGAGCTCTCTCAGAAAACTTTTGTCCCTTCAAAGATCGGGCAGCACATCATTTCCCTAATAGCCTCTGGAGATACAACCAACCTCAAGAGGGAGTCATTGACAGAGCATGTAGTGGGATCGAAAACCTACACGCAAGCTATTATGAGATCAGGGCAGTATGGGACCATGGGAACCATGAATTAGGGAGCTCCACTAGTCCATAAATGAACTGGCATGGATTAGGGGTTTGTTCTATGATGAAGCATCCTAGAGCATGCATCCTCTCTAAGGCTCTTAGGTTGCTTACGAACCTTAGGCTTGAAAATATTCTCTAAGGAGTCGAAAACGACGGACGCATTTCGAGTGGTCATCTTGGTCCTAGTCTTTGTTCTTGGATACTCCACCCTTGGAGGAATGGCATGCAAAGAATAGGATAATTATTTAAGACATCAACCTAGAAACTTCCAGGAATAGAAACTACAGATGCTGCTTCAAACTCCATTACAGGTAGAATGCTTCTTTCTTTTTGCTGAAAATTTCTACAGTTGGGAGAGAAAAACACTTGGGCTTCCCTTTTTTCCTTTTTTAAAATGGATGAAGAAGAGGGAGTAACCTTAGGTCTGAAATGCAAAGTGCACATAGATTTTTACAATAGCAAATGTTTAATGGCAAGTGCCCTCTTACATGCATGCTAGCTCAAATTGCAGCTGCAATGAACTCTCACAGATGAAGAGTGTCATCATTCCTTCTTCCCAAGATTTCATTTGGTTAACCCATCATTGCTCAAGGAAAATACATTCAGGCAAATCTTTTCTTTGATCGAGAGAATCAGCAGGTAGTAAAGTTCGTGCAAGGTGAGATAGTCTAGTGAAACTTGGTATTTAAAAGGCGATGTACCTATACATACACATGGCTCTTGCTCATATTGACCCCTTCTTAGAGGTACTTGACAGGACACCAACATTCTAAAAACAAGCTCATTCGCTTGATGCGAATTAATGGAGATATGACAGAAGCATTAGGGTTTGGGAAGGTATGCATTTTAAGCTTTAATCATCTCCTACTAAAATTTTGCTATAAATATATCTTTTCAGACATTCCTTCAGCACAGTGCAAGTTTTAACAACAGAGTTTCTATAGTCATGGATACTCCAGTTAGGCTTGTTAGTAGTAAAGTGCAAGTCACTTTCATAGGGAATATCTCTGATCAGAGACTACTGTTGATGATGCATAGGAAAAATCCTTTGATAATAGCCATCATTAAGTGGATACTCAGAGAAGACTTCATTGATAATGTGGACCAGTACCGAGTGAACACAGATATCTGCTCGCGGTTCATAGCTTCACTACTAGATTTTAGTCATCCTGGGCTGCTAGCCTTGCAGTTGACCAAGGCTCTCTTTTCCCAATATTAGGTGGGTGGACTAGAGGATGTGATTGTATATTACCTCCCTTTCTAAGGGCTCCTACTACCACATGACCTAGAGCGGTTTGTCACACACAATGAGGAGGTAGCTTGGCACCCGCTCATCAGTGGGCTGAAAACAATGACACTATCTTCTCTTCGGTACCACACCGAACGTGCCATAGAATTCCTGCTACGTGTCAATTTGATAGTCCTGGTCCCATAAGATATAGACTGGTATACCAAATCTAGGGACTACATCTTCCCAAGGATTCTGACACCAGATCAACATCCAAACTTGGTTGTTGTTTTCATGCCTAGGGAGCTCGAGAGCGCTTCTGACCATAAGTGGTCAGGAAGAGAGTACTCTTTTGATGATGATGAGGATGAGACTGAAGAGAGTTGCTGAACCCATGATGAACAATCATCTTGAAACTGAGCAAAATGATTGTAGAAAAGGAGGGGCCAAGAGCGTACTCATTTTGTAATGGAAATACAAAAATGTTTAATATAATGAACTTTTCTCTTTTCTCTTTTCTCTTTTCTCATCTTTGTCTTCTTTCTCATGCTTGATAATAGCTTGGAATAAATGAGATAAATAGGCACGAAAAGAACTATTCATGATATATACAATATATACCTTTAAATAAGCAAAGAACAATTAGTGAAAATGCTTAAGGTGGAAACCATTAACCAGAATCGGAAGGAGGTCCCCATTCATGTCTTCTAGTTTGAATGCGTTGAAACCTTTACAATGTAAAATGCAAAAAGGTCCTTCCCATAGGAAATCAAAATTGGCATGCTAACCAACCTTTGCCACCCTTTAATTGTATTTCAACACAAGATCCCCGAGGCTGAAAACCAGATTAGAGCTCTTTTTACTGTCAAACCACCTTTTGATGATTTCCTGCCTGTCTTGGAGAGTTGCAAAGGCTATCTCCCTTGCCTCTTCTAGCTCCATAATCTTTGCCAATCTTACAGCCATAGGGCCATTTTTAGCCACTTCCATAGATTTTACTAGTTGCAGTGCTGGGATCTCTAGAGACATAGGGAAAAGTGCATCCTTTCTGTATACCAACTTATATGGGGAGTTTTTTAGGATTTGTTTAGGTGTTATGCAGTCTACCCATAATGTGCTTCTCAAGTGATGATGCCACTCCCACTTATATTCAGAACCTATCCTTCTAATAAGCTTGATTAAGTTCTTGTTAGTGGAATCAGCAAGTCCATTCCCTTGAGGATAATAGTTAGAAGAGGTTTTGAGATAGATACCTCTATTGAGGGTGAATTGGGTAATTCATGAGCTGGTGAATGCGCATGCATTATCTAATATAATAGTTTTGGGAGAACTGTATCGGCACACCAGGTCCTCTAAGAAAGCTAGCACTTCACTTTCTGATGAATTTCTTAAAGGGACAACTTCGGACCATCTGGTGAAATAATCGATAGTGGTCAGGATCCACTTGTGTCTGGCCAAACTGGGTGGATTGATCATTCTGATAAAATCAAGACCCCATTGAGTGAAAGGCTCTTCTACTGACACAGGCCTAAGTGGCATCGAAGCTTTTTGCTCCTTCCCATGTAATCCTGACACTCCTTGAATTCCCTTACTAAATTGTGTGTGTCTTTGAACATAGAGAGCCAAAAAGACCCGACTTGAGTAATCTTGATAGTAGTCATTGGTGCAAAGAAATGACCTCTTGAGGAGCCCTAGTGGAATTCATGTAATATTTTATTAGCATGGCTCCGATCTACATAGTAGAGTAGGATCCCATCAAAATTCCTTTTGAAGAGAATTCCATCTATCAAGCAGAAACCATTATTTTGGAGTCTATAAAACCTTCTCTTTGTAGGAGGGAGGCCTTCAGGAAAATTCCCAGTCTTCATGAATTGCTTTCTTTTCTCAATCTAGCCTTCATATGGAGCATCAAGCAAAAGCATAACTGCTTCCTCTGTGGTCACTTTGTCATTGCGGGACTCACATCCTTGAACTATATATTCGTACATGCCTCTCCCATGAATGAGCTTTGTTGGCTTGAGGTAGACATCATATTCTAGGATCTTAGTGATCCAATTTTCCCTTTTTTCAGTGATGTCACCCTCCATAATATGTTCCTGCACCACAAGATGAGCTACGTACACCGTGGTTTTATTATAGGCAATGAAATGCCTGAATTTTTTTAGTCCTTTTACAGTGGCTAAGGCCTACTTCTCGACAAAGTTGTATCTAGCCTCATAATCGTTGAGAGTCTTTGAATGGAAAGCTATGGGATTCTCACCCCCTTTTCGGGCATCTTTTTGGGTTAGGACCATGGTGATGTTATGCTGGCTAGAAAAAGCATACATTATGAAGTCCTTTGACATGTTTGGGTTAGACAACACGGGAACTGAACAGATAGCATCTTTAATTTCATTAAAAAAAAATTTGGCTTCAGTAGTCCATTTGAAATGTATATCTTTTTTTAACATGAGGGTGATGGGTCTTATTAGGCCGGCAAAGTCAAAAATAAAATGACTAACAAAATTGACCTTCCCAAAAAAAGATTGGACTCCCTTTTTGTTGACCAGGACGGGAAGGTCTTTAATTTGCTTGACTCTATCTGGGTCAATGGAAACACCCTCCTTTGAAACTATATGCCCAAGTAACTTTCTTTGAGGAATCCCGAAGATACACTTCTTTGGGTTCAAGGAAATCCCAAATTCAAGACATTTTTGGAGAACTAATTTGAGATGGTCAAAATGATCCTCTTGGTGCTTGGAAAATACAGATAGTTCATCTAGGTATATTAAGATGATCTTATTAATGAGCTCCTTAAAAGATAAATCCATGGCCTTTTGAAAAGTCACCTCGCCATTTGACAATCTGAAGGGCATCTTCTGGTATGCAAACGTTCCCCACTTAGTGGTGAACGTCATCTTGTGTTGGTCCTCTACTTTCACACGTACCTAGTTACATCCTGAGAAACCATTGAGCATTGAGAACATTTCGATCCCACCATTGTGCGTAGTAATTGCTCCATTGATGGCAGAGGATGGTGATCTTTGAGAGATGTTTAATTTGGATCTCAAAAATCCACATAGAGTCGGATATCTCCATTCTTTTTTCTAATAGGCACCAAATTCGACACCCATATACTGTGTTTTATGGGGTAAATGATCCTTGATTCGATCCGCTTTTTCAACTCCTGAGCCATGAGAGATTCAAATTTTGGGTTAACCAGCCTTTGCTTCTGGTAGACTAGCTTAGCTTCATTCGCAAGCGCAATGGTATTCTAAATGATGTTAGGATTGTATCCTCTTAAATCATCATAAGAACAAGCCAAGACACCTTCATATTCATCATAATATCGAGCCAATTTATTTTTCTCTTTGGGGGAAACATCTTTTCCTACCTTGAGAGCTCTTCCACTACCAACCGACATTTTAGCGTAATCCTCTTTGTTCACTATGAGCTTCCGCTTATCTTTTTTGGCATCCTCATGATCAAACAGGTTCTCCAAAGTGATCAAACCATTAGGAAGCTTGTTAGACTTTAGCTGGATCACCTGATTTTCATAGGCTTCCTTTACTTTAGGCTATAGCTAATCAACAAATTCTCCTAAGCTTTGGATGAACAAAGTAATCTATTCATCGCTCTCGAAAACCTACCAGTGAGTATCATTATTAGGGATAGCCGAACGGAAAACCACACCGACTGCTTGGGAGCTGGTGAGTAAGTCCGTAGCAGGGTCAAATTGCACTCTAATGGTAGCCATTTGGTCAGCTATGGTATTTAGTCTATGAGGAATGCATATGATATTGAAAGCATCAAAACTCTCTATTAGATCCCATGCTTTAGTGCGGTAAGACCTCATACAGATGTGCTTGGCATTGGATATCCCTCAAACTTGATGGACCACTAGCTCAGAATCGCCAAGGACTTTCAACTTTTATGCCCATCCTTTCCGCCATGCTCAAACCTTGAATCAGTCCTTCATACTCTGCTTCATTGTTTGAGCATGCAAACTACAACCAGATAGGCTTCAGGATTTGTTTGCCCAAAGGGTGGGTGAGACACCCACTCCGGATCCCATCAAAGTATAGGGTCCATAGTGTCAAAGATAACAACTCTTCACAGAATGGTTCCTTAGTAAGCTTTGGGATGATCTGGTCCTCTTCAAATATGCAATAGGTACCCAGGCCAATGGCATGGTAGTTAGAAAAAGGATCCACATCTATGAACTCATTCAGGAAGACTTCTTGCTCAGGTATAATTTCCCCTATTACTTCTTCATCTTCTAAAAGCTCTACCACTTTCCATTCATCATTTGATATAGAGGTGTGCATAGGCTCGAAATTGATCAAGGCCTAGTCAGCTATATGTTCAGCATGGAGGGGTTCTAAGAGGATCTTCAGCTTGGCATTATGTTGGGTGTAGAGGATGAGATGGGACCAATCTAAGGACATATAGCCTCCTATTTTAGTGGTGAAGTCTTGGGAAAGATAGAGCCCAAAGACAGGCGGGATGTCGATGACCACTACTTCTTGAGACACCATAATGCTTGGACATGCAAACAACGTCAAAGGAAGGATTTTAATAAGACCTATCATCTGGACCTTGTTCCCGTCAAGCTGCATAACTCCCTTATTCAAAGGGTCATACCTGATGTTTAATACCTCGGATATTTGTTTAGGCATGATGGTGGTGCTAGCCCCAAAGTCTATCATAGAATTATGCAATAGTTTATTTCCAACTATAAGAGTAAGGTAGAAAGGATTTGGCTTAGGCTTACCTTCTCTTTGAACATCAGGGGGTGAGTCTTCATTTGTCAATACGGCCAGAGAGTACGCTTTTCCTGTTGTGGGTTGGAGACCCATTTCATCAATCCGAAGAGATTATGGAGTTATCCCACTTGCATCCCTTCCACCATGAGACATTGCCTCTCTTGGTCGATTCTTTTGCTCTGGAATACTCAGGAGGTCCCATAGAGAGACATGAGTTGGGGCCTTCTTCAATTGTTCCACCACATCTAACACCTGAGGTGTGAGAATCTTTGGCTCCTTCGGCTTATAAGGGATGAACTCTTTTCTTAGATAGGAAGAGTTAACGACCAGTTGTTCAAGGGGCTTGTCCATGGGCATTTCTCTCGGACTGTCGATGCTTTCCCCAGTCAAACATCTTATAGAGAGGAGGTTATAATCTAAGCACACAAGGGGGGTTCCATCCTTTAAGGTAGTTGCACCATTGGTTAGCATTGTATCCTCGTCTTCCATCCATGAAAAAAGTGCATGATCGAGGGAAATCTTTGCTCCTTGCTACAGTGACATTCCTTGCGTTTGAGCAACAAAGGTTGCATTATCCATACCCAAAGATATATATGCAGACTCATCTGACATCATGCCTAAATTCCTTTGTTCTAGGACCCTTTTCTACAAATTTCCTCTTGGACACTTCCTCAGAGCATGAGCATTATTGCATGAAAAACACCAAGAATTGGTGTCATCTGTCAAGTTATTTTGGCCCACGGTTAGCTCCCTACCAATGGTTGGGTAAACAACTTGCAATGGATTTGGAACTGGGACTATTTGGCCATTCAGCTAAGGAGGTTTATCAACACGGTGATTTGTATGTTGGTAGGGAGGTCAATTACCGTGGAAATTTTGCTGAAAAGGGGGTTTGGTAGGTGAGGCCTGGGCTCTTTTTAGGTTGACAATCTCATTGGAGAAGGACCTTAGGAGATTTTTCATATCACTAACTTCGGTAGCTAGAGAGGACTTTTGGGGAGCAAGAAATGAATACATAGACTGCAGAGAAGATGTACTTGGAGTAGATTCTTCTAAGACTTGAGTGGATATCTCGGGGAATACTAGCATCAATAAAGTTATTTTCCACTTGGACTGCTATGTCAAATACTTAGGGAAGAGTATTGCCTCCTAAAGATTGAATCATCACTGATATGTTAGAATTGAAAGCTTTTAAAACAATATGAAAGCCATATCCATCGAGGGGTGAGTAGACAAAGGTTTCCTCTACCAGGTTTGCTGAAACCTTAGATTAAAATAAGTTAGTGCTTCCACTGGAGCTCTCTTTATTGTGATCAATTGGTGCATCAAGGATGACCTGTCGGCCTTATCCAAGAATCTCTGAAAAAAGTGATCTCCTAGCTGATCCCAATCTCTTATAGTGTTGGGGCCTAAGGACCTAAACCAATCCAAAGTTCTTGCTTTGAAAGAGGCTATGAGCAATCTTAGAGCCACATTCTATTTGGTAATCCCATGGACAATGTAGACAATGGCTACATCCTATAAATGCTCCCTAGGAGTTTTATGACACTCTCCTGTGAACTTGGGTATGGCTTTGAGCGCAGCTGTAGGGATGGCTCCCTAAACCATGGGTGGAGTTGGGGGAATGAGATGGCTCCCATTATCCCAAGTCATAAAATTTTGGGGGGAAACATGTGTCATTGCACTATTGATGACTGTGAGAAAACTTTGTGAGGATGAAGCTGTGGCTGAATGAATGGTCACCAAAGGTGGAAAGAGAAGGTGAGGATTTAATGTTGTCTGACTCCTTCTGATAGGATTATGACTCATAAACTAGCTTAGAAATACATTCAAAGTTAAGGTCCCACCGAGCATGCTAGAAAAAGAAATATTGACTCTAAATTTTACCTTGGAAACAAACAACCTTATGGGAAATTCAATGATGGGGGACCAATTGTGCAGGGTTCACTGAATGACCTTCGAGATTGAGAAGTTGGCTCTTCCTTATGGTTTTGAAGAAAGGGAAAAGAAGGAAACACTCAAAATAATAAAATCTAGACTACTAAGGTGATGCGGCAGAGATTTTTTTAAGAAGACATGAGTATACAAAAACCCAAATACATATGATTTTTGAGCCCATTCAATAATCTACAAGTCTGAATCAGAAACACAACTAAGACACAATTAAATTTTCTTGTAGCATAAAGAAATACCTATCATGCATCTACCAGATAACAAGTGCAAAACATAGTCTAATTGACAAAATCTTAGATATATGTATTTCCAAAGTTATTGGAATTCTAATAGAAAGCATAGAAAAGATCATCAAAGCATACTGAGAGAGGTATCACAAAGGCCATAGGCATAGTTTGATTAATCTTCTTCAAAAAATAGTAATAGTTTTAAAAGGCTAAAATTCCTACTAAGAAAACTTAATTGTTCTTCTTGAAAAGTTTTGAACCCTCTTAACAGGGAAAAAATAAGCATAAGTAGAGCCCACAGCTCTAGAAACAGCTCCCAAACATGCCAAAAAGGCATAACCATCCCTAAATAGAAAAACCAAGCTGTGTCACCCTAAAGATCACACCCAGGAAAATGGCCCCTAGATTCCACTCCCTGTCTGTGATGATCTTCATACTGGAACAAACTAAAAAGATTTTTCTAACCACAAAGGAAAATGCAGCAAGCTAGGAAATCTCTTCAAACAGAAATGTGCCCACCAAAACATAAAGGTGCCAGGTATTCGTTCACTCACTACGCTACAAGTTGGGCCCCCAAAAAGAAGCCTAGTCAGCAACATCCTTCCATTTGTCACCATCGCGCTACTCCAAAACTTCAACGCCAAATACGGATCATCAAGGTAACACCGAGCTGACAATTGTCTTGTACGCCTTGCACTGCTGGAAAGCTGAAAGGGCAAAATAAGCAACTTGGCCGAAAACTTAATTTTGGGAATTTTAATGTGAACATTTACTTAACTTCCCACCTTAGCCATCTGCCTTAGCCTACCACTAGTGGTTTGTCATTGGGTCCCGAAGAATAAACATCGTGGACTTTCCCATTGCAGTGTAGCAAAAGTCATTGATCTAAAGAAACTTATTCAGCCTTTAAGGACCTCGACAGATATGAAGGAAAAGACCTAGGACTTTAGGAAATCTATGAAATATTTCAAAATTAATTAAAACCCACCCAAGCCTAGACTTAAAATGGCCTCATTTCAATGATGCAATGACCCTTCCACTTAACTGGAAAAAGTAACAGGCAAAAATAAAAAATAAAAAGACTTGGAGATATTACAACACAATGGTTTAACCTTCAAATAGTTTTGAAATTGCAAAAACCCTAGACCCTTAGAACCATAAACTCATAGACAAAGGTCAAATTTTTGAATTTTGATAGACTTTTAAGGATAAAAGGCAAGACTTCCAACACATTTAAAACACTGATAAGAGTGGCTCTACTTGGGGATGGTTGGATGTGAGACCAACACAAGAACTTAGAATCTTCAAAACGCAGACCAAAACAAAACTCTAAAATAAAGAAAACCTATTATATACAGCTCCTACAACTACTGTGCATGGACTGAAACAACTCAAGAGAAATAATACTTCAGGAATTGTCCATGGACTAGAAATTCATGTACTTCACCATTCATTCTTTGTAAAAAATATGAATCCTTTCCATTAACATCAAAAACAATTGAAGGGCCTACCCACAATGATTCAAATTTCTTGTGCTTACCCTTGTCCTATCCTTTAGCATTCCACTGAAGAAGCATATCACCAATTTGGAACTTCCTGGTTGTAGTTCTTTTATCAAAAAGATAATTTGATTGTAATTGAAGTTTCATATTCCTTTTATGTGCTACAGTCCTCATTTCCTCCAGTTCTACTAACTGATTGATTCTTTCATCCATGGGCTCAGATATTTATAATTCTTCAATCTGCAAAAAATTGTAATTTGGAAGTAAATTATATATAGGTAGTCTGGCCTTCACTCCATAAACCAACTCAAAAGGAGATGTACCAATGGCATTTTTTATAGTCACCATGTCAGCCCATAAAGGTAACCTGAGCTTTTGATCCTAGGACCTTTTATTTTCCTCTAGGATCTTCTTGATAATGTTGAGGAGATTTTTATTACTTGATTCTACCTAGCCATTTCCCTATGGGTGGTATGGTCAGGAGTATGATGTAATAATCCCATCATTAGCACAGAACTCTATGCACTCCTCAGACGTTAATCACATGGCATTGTCCATGACTATTTTAGCTAGCATGCCAAACCTTGTTATTATATTATCCATCAAAAAATTAATGACCAATCTACTAGTGGCCTGTTTGGTGGGTATGGCTTCAATCCACTTGGTGAAATATTCTGTAGCCACCAAGATCCATCTATGGCCCCTACTTGAGTTTTCTATTATTTCTCCAATAAAATCAATGCCCCATTGAACAAAAGTGGCTTCAACTGTAACACAATTCAATGAAAAAGAACTAGCATACTTTAGTTTAGAAGAGAACCTTTGACAAGGATCACATTTTTTAACATACTTATGAGCATCCTTGAACAAAGTTGGCCAATGATAACCTACTCTAATTATCTTACCAGCAGTAGTCTTAACTGAATAGTGGCCTCCGCACACCCCATTGTGCATCTCTTTTAGAACCTTCTCAGCTTGGGATTCATCTAGACAAACCAGTAGCATCCCATCACTATTCCTCCAATACAAGTCTCCCTGAATAAGAACATATTTCTATGATTTTAACTTTAGTTTTCTCTTATGGTTGTGTGTCATACCTTCTAGACACGAGGCATTCTTCAAGAAGTATACCATATCTGAATATGATGGCTTCCTCTCAATACTAGTTACAATAGCTTCGTTAGTCTCAACATTATTTATGTCAATATCCTCAATGTTTGTCTTAGTCATTAACTTGGCTAAGCCTAAACCTCTTACCAGCTTTGTGATTTTGATCTCAAGATCAAATTTTTGTATTCTGTTTATCCATCTAAATCTTTTTCTAGTTACTTCAGACTTGGACAGAATGTCTTTCACAACTGCATGTGGCACATAAGCTACAATTTGGGCATTTACGAGATAAGGCCTAAATACTTTAACAACCTTGACCAGAGCATATGCCTATTTTTCCATAATTTCATATTTCAGTTCAGCAACCTACAATGATTTGTTGTAGAAGGTAATCGGATGTTCATAACCTTCACCATCTTTCTATAATAGTACCACTGCTATAGTATGATATGAAGCAAAGGAAAATAATAAAAAAGGATTACCATAATTAGGGGACTTCAGAAGTGGGGCTTCCTAGATAGCCTATTTAATCTTATCAAATGCTAGTGCCACCTCTTCATTCCATACAAACTTGGCATCTTTCTTCAAAAGCTTCACAATGGGCTTAACATTTTCAACAAAATTTGCAATAAATCTCCGGACAAAGTTCACTTTACCCAAAAAAGACTGAATTCCTTTAATATTTTTTGGTTGAGGTACCATGTTAATAGCCTCAATTCTTTCAAGATCAATTCTGACTCCCTCCTTGGATACAATGTGCCCTAGTAACTTTCCTTCAGTTACAACAAAGTGGCATTTTTTTTGATTTAAAGATATACCAAATTGTAAGGCGTTACTAAATATTTTTTTCTAAATAACCACAGTGATCATCCACCTTCTTTGAGAAACATGTGAGATCATCCTGGTAAACAACCATTATGATGTTAATAAATTCTTTAAAGGCTACATCCATAGCCCTCTAAAAAGTTGCCCCAACATTTTTTAAACCGAATGGCATCCTTACATAAACATAAGTTCCCCAAGGGGTAGTAAAAGTAGTCTTGAACTACTCAGATTCTTTTACTAATACGTGATTATAACTAGAGAATCCATCCATCATTGATAATAAGTCACAACCAGTTACCCTTTGTAACACAGCTTCCATGTTTCGAGATGAGTAGTTTTCCTTAAGAGAGGCAACATTCAAATTCCTAAAATCCACACAGAGCCTTATGTCCCCATTCTTCTATAGTACCCCTACCCTCATCAATTTCTAATCTCAGTTTGACCTTGTTTAGTTTATCATAATATAATGTTAAAGTTAGATGTTTCGATTTTTGTGCATACCTGTTAATGTGGTTTTTGCACCAATTCGTATGCAAGTTTATTAGTTCCTCTATTTCATGTTGTTAATCTCGGGCTAACACTTTCATTAAGTATATATATGTATGCGTGTATGACTCTTAGTTGTAGGAGATTTTATGTACAGTACTGCATGGGTGAGAGGTTCATCTCCACATGGATTCGTAGGTTTGAGTGTACCTCTTTGATCCTTAGAGTTGGATTAGTTGTTTGTAAGACCCTCATTTGACCACAGTCGTGCTCAAGTGAGAGTCATTAGTCATCGGCAGTATTCCCTTTGGTTGATTATGCAGGTCGTCTGTTTGTTTGGCTTTCTTGGGTTGCATGTTTGGTGTGTGGTTAAATCGAGTAATTAATCCTTAATGTTTAAATTGAATTACTGTGTGTTTACAAATTAGTATTTTTGGGACTAAATTAAATAGGTTCCATTTATGCGACTTATAGTTAATTAGAATTGCTCAATTCAGGTTGGTAGCAAGTTCGTTTAAATGGCTAATTTTAAATAATGAGTATTTTCAGTTATGCTTTTGAAATGAAAGATTTAAATTTAATTGAAATAGAAAGGTTAATTTCAGTTATTTGAGAAAATCAATTATAAATTGAAAAGCAAGTTTAATTTATTGATATAGTTTAAAAGAATGATTTTTGGAGATTTATTTTAAATAAAATATTTTAAATTCAAAAATATTTTAAATAAAATATTTTTTGGAAAATATTTTGGGGAAAAATATTTTTGGAAATGAAAATTTGGAGATTTTGGAGGAGAAGAGATTTTTGGAGCTTGCAGGTTGGGCTCTTCTTCAATCTTGCCAGGATTACTGAACCAGGTAGGCCTCTGGTTTATTTCATTGGTTTCTTTGTTTTAAAAAAAAATGTTTTTGGTGTTTTTGTAGAAACCAGGTTGTGTTTGTAGATAAATCCTTATTTTGTGCGGAAAATGGAAGAGTTGCCTTGAAATCACAGGCTCAAACTCTCCTTGCTCTCTTATCAAACCTCCAGATGTCATTTTTGCTTATATAAATTGGTTTTCAAAAATTGAAACCAAATATTGGGGTTTGGCTATTCTTGAGGAACTTTTGTTTAAAACTCCAATGAATCTTCTCTTAAATAAGTTTTAAATTGAAATTTAGTTTGGGGGTTTGGCAGATTTGATGTTCAATATGTGTAAATCAATCTCATTTTGCTAATATGGTGCTTGATTGAAAGAAAACTTTCTTGTTTTGGGTTATTCTGTAAATGGAAAATTTTAGAAAAACTCATTGTTTTCTAGAAATTATTTTTTAAAGTCACTATAGAGACTGGGTTTTTTTGTGAGTTGTTGTTTTAACAGTAATAAATTTAAAAAAAAAATAAAAAATAGCAAATTACCCACATGGCAGGGAGAAAACCCCCCACCACGCAGGAGGTAGCACGCTACCTATTGGTAGTAGCACTACCAATGGTAGCGGACTGCTACCAAAAGGTAGCAGCACTACCAATGGTAGCGGACCGCTACCTTTTGGTAACAGCACTACCATAGGTAGCATGAGCTACCAAGGGGGTCCACGTGTAGGTCCATGTGGGTAACCCCCCTTTTATATTTTTTAAAATTGTTCATTTTTAAAAAAAAATTTTAATCAGAAAAAAACATAATAATTTAATATTATTTAAATGTTAATTTTAATAAAGTTTTTTAATGAAGTTTAAATATGGCATTTAATTAATAATTTATGATTATTTTATAATTAATTAATTGTATAAGTGGCAAATATAAATTAATTAATTTTCAAATTCTATTTTATTATTAATGCATATTTTTCTAATTAAATACTTAATTTGTTAATTTTGTTATTAATTATTAATTATTTATATTTTATTAATCGCGGATTAATAAATATATAGTAATTCATATTTAATTTTGGTATTTTTTTCTATATGTACATAAGGAAATAATTTGTCAAGTTGGGAATGGATTATCTATAATTGGGTTCCTTATAGGTATATATTTCCTTGATCTATATAGTGTAACTTGGCTTTGGAAAAGACGAACTTGGAGAAATCATTTTCGAACCAATATGACCTTGATGTTTTATTTGGAGATTAAATAGCATATTTATTTGGTTAATGTTTATTTAATTATATTCATGTGAACTTGGTTTAAAAACTCGTAATGATGTAATTATGTTATGTTTTGATGCAACCAGCTTAGTGAGTTAGAAAACCAAGAACAACCCGTACCTAAATGAGGTAGATAACTACAATCTAACTTTGATCATTTAAAAAACTTGATCAACTTTTTAGGTTTAAATCAATATGGCAAAAGATTGTCTCTATCGGTTATTGCCTATGGAAGTATTAATTTATGTATTCGCTTTTGCTTAAGTAATGGTAAGCCTTGCTTTGTTTGATTGGACCCTATCATATGGATTGATTTCGGGTACCTATTTTTGTCCTCGGTCTCGAGTTTGACTGTTGTTTTGTGGTGGTGTTATAATTGGTCATGTTCCTTATGCGGGTGTCGAATGATGATTTCTGGTTGACCATAGCTAGTCAGGTCTCTAGTTAGAGTACCGTCATTCAATGCATCTCATATGAAGTCATGTTTGACCAAATGGTTGTTTACTCCATTTTGAACTCTGTATGCTTGACCTTGTGTATGTCTGGGTTTATGAGTTCATTTGAGTATAGTCTAGTGTCATATGGGAAAGTGGCTTTCAATTGGGGGCTGCACCCAAAGTGGCTACTGGGTAACCCATTGAAAGTGTGTCTAATAAGTGATAACCTAATAGTATATTAGAGAGTTAGTTAATGAATCACTAAGTAAAATAATTGTGGCTCACAAATGGGATGAGTGCTAGTACAGACTCGACATGCAGTGAGAAGGCCTGAAATGGCAAACCATCATCCTTGTCTTCACGAAAGGATGTGTGGGTCCACATGAGGCTTGGATGGGCCAGAGGCTTGGATGGGTCGGAGGCTCGGATTAGTTTGTTAGGGTAACCCAGTGGATAGGGTCAGAACCTATGAAGACCTTCCATGGTAACCATACCAAGTTGTGTGATGACACTTGTCCCCTATGTTTGCTAGTGTGTTTGTGTGTTGTCTTGATAGGAGCACTTTTGTGGAGTCATCCTATTGCTTATGCCCAAGTGATAGCTTGATATCATACTAGACCTTGGGTTGCGATGACTTAGTTTCACGGATGCTCTAGTGGACCTTTGTATTTGCTTCTTTTATGTTCAGTTGGATCCTTTCCTATTCAGGGATCATTTATATATTTATTGACTGATGTGGTCGTTTGTATATTGGTTATGTTCGCCTTGATGGAAGGATTGTAAATGATGTGAACCTTATGTATTCTTAACTTATTTAATGATCAAAGAGGTCTTGAAGTTGAGCAAACTCAGA
Source organism: Cryptomeria japonica (assembly GCF_030272615.1). Classification (NCBI taxonomy): domain Eukaryota; kingdom Viridiplantae; phylum Streptophyta; class Pinopsida; order Cupressales; family Cupressaceae; genus Cryptomeria; species Cryptomeria japonica. Next base: position 92,765,868 of record NC_081415.1, on the reverse strand, counting down.
GATGTAGCCCTCTAGGGGTGAACTCCGATATCAATTTGGTGTTATGTGATGCTTATGTTCTTATGTTTTCCTGTTTAGTTTTAGCATGTATGGACAACATTATGTTAGAATGTATAAAGTGGGTAAGATGAAAGTAATCGTAAATGCATGTATGCAGTCATATTTTAAATGCAGTAAATTGGATCATGAAAAAATGTAGATTAGAATAATGGGATATTTTTCAATTATTGATAATAAAATTAAGTATGCATGGAAAGAACTCATTAGTTTATGATGAAATTAAAGTATGTTATTAAATTAGATGCATGGCTTATATTTTAATGAAAAGCTGGAACGTAAGGTATGAATAAATCTTAATGGATGAACCTTATCTTGTGATCTATATTTTTATCTTATTGAAAGAAATTATCCTTGTTTAATAATTATCTCGTCATTAAGTTAATCAGCTTATTGGATTAATTCGCGTGAGTTAAGTTAAATGTGGAATTAAGTAATCAAGTTGGGAAACTCTTTAGGTGTTAGTTGATGTCTTCCGCTGTGTAATCTGAACTTTGATATCTCATGGTATCATTGTGTTGTGTTTTAACTTTAAAAAAAATTTATTGCACTCAATTTGTGTGTTTTAGCTTTATCCCTTCGGGGTTTTCTGGTGGGGCATTACATTTGGTATCAGAGCCAATGTTGCAAACACTAGGATCTCTAGTTTCATTGTGCCATTTGTTGGTGTGAGGTGTATCGGCCTTATGTTGAATGCTTTTCCTCCTTTTTGTATGTGTGTGATTAAGCAGACCTTAACTTGTGTGTAACGCGTGTGTTCACACCTTGTTTTCACCTTCTTGATGTTGGTGCTTTGGAGTGATTATATGTTTTTTGTTTCCTTATTGATGTCTTCATCTACGATTACTCATATTCTAAAAGAGAGTTATATGCACCTTCCTTATGGATTGTTGTACTCTTTAGACTGATCCATTTGGGTTGGTCAATGCTTGTCTTGAATCTAAAAGTATGAAATGTGCATGTTTAAGATTATGATCTAGCTTAGTGTTGTCCACTTGAAGGACTAGTATGCTAAATATTGAATGCTTATTATGTAGTAAATTGAATGATTATCACCCTTCCTCCTCTCTCTCTCTAGAAATTAAAATATTTGTGATGTGTAATTATCTCTTATGTGAGGTTTTTTTTTTGCAAGAAAAAGGTTGTGACTTCTTGAACCCTTGAGTGAGCCTTATGATGCTTCTGTGTTTTAGATAATAAAGGGGCTATGGGTTTGAAGGTTCATATTGGATATTGGGAGGAAATTGTATGTTTACATTAAAGAATTCTCCATGTGTAATGGTGGAGTAACATAATTAAATTCTATCTTAAGTGAGATGCATTAATATGCAAATAGTTGTTATGTGAAAATGCTTTGTTTATAAAAGAAGTATAAAAGGGAACATGTTATAGTAGCTTCGAGAGTGTATTAATGTGTTCCATGAAAGATTGTTTTATGTGTTTCATTAAACTAGTTTGACTGAGGATCTATTTTAGCAATGCTCCATTGAACTTGCTTTTGGATATATGTAATTTCCTTATTATGTTTAGAAAGTGCAAATGAAAGGGCTTGTTTGATGTGCATGCATAATATGTATTATTTGGTTGATAGATCCTCTTTTACCTTCTTATGGTATTTTTATTTTCAATGATAGGTTGCAGATTATGATGTGTTTTTGTATTGGATTAAGAGTAGCGAGTGTTCACTAGAGGTCTTGTATTATCGAAAAGATTGCCTATTTTGATCTCTGTTGTTTGGAAAACTAGAAAATTCTATTGCAACCATAATAATTGGAAATGTCATGTTAGGTCGATTGATACTCTTCTAAAATGGTAGTGAAATGATAACCATGCAATTAAATGATAGGCTTATAGTGAGAAATTTTAGCATATATTGTGATCTTGTTGATCTTGTGTCTTTGTAGGAAATAGTTTGATTATCAAACTCTCTTTCCCTTCTCTTTTCCTAGATTATAAGATTTCTAGAAATGCTACTAAGAATGCATTGATTTAATTAGAATTTTTATAAAACATGTGATTTTGTATGTTTTCTTTGGGCTTCTATGGAAAGATGAGAGTCTTAAGCTTTAGAAAGAAATTTGCATAGTTAGTAATTTAGTTATGAATGCTTAGTGGAATTAGAGAATGATATAGGAATGATGTTATTTCCTATGTAATTTTGAACTGTTAAGAATTTTAGTACTTATATCTAGAATAAACTTTATTTAGTTATTCATGTGGAAAGCATAATTAAAATTTTCCTTGAGTAGATGATAGCATACTAAAAAGTACTCCCCGTTAATGTGACTAAACCAGTATTGGTGTATTCATGTGTATTGTAAGAAACCAGTGCTTATTATATGTGCCCATGGGTTGGTGAAGTAATCAACCATGGAGGATATGTTGCTTATGAGTATGGGAAAGCATATGATTTATGTGATGTTTCTTATTTGTTTCCCTACTGAGTACCAAACCTTGGGTTGTTGGTAGTTCAATAGTTTAAGCAGTAGTATTTGAAGTCACCATTCCTTGAATAGTATGGATCGACATATGAGTAATATTGGTGCGAAGTGACTTTAGCTTCTCTATTTCGAGGAATGATATAGTTATACTATAAAACTATATCAAAGGTGTACTCAATACCTTCCCTTTTGATGAATCTACATATAGGTTTATGTGTGATAGCCTATTCCTCTCTTTTATTTGAGCATATCGATGACAGTTCTTGAGCATAGTGGTGGTGTATTTTGGAGGATCCTTTTCCTTGTCTTCATGAAAGGTAGGTTTATCCACATGAGCTACCAATTAGTATGTGTTGGTGGACATGTGTGTGGACCATAGGCATGTATACCTCTGTCTTGCGGTGAGTATCCTAATAGATACATCTCTATGCATGACATGACCTATGCATGCTTATTTCCACGAGGTACACTACCATGCAGGATACGTCCATTGCATGCCTTCTCCGCTTGGAGTATTGCCATGCCACGTGATGAAGTGATGCAGGGTAATGCCGAGGTGCACACTGCCATGACATGTGGATGTGTGACTAGGCCACACCACATGATGAGCTACTGCGACAGATTTACGATTGTTCCTTCCTTCCTCATTAGTGGCTAGATGCTAGTCACATAGTAATGTTATGTGTAGTTGTGATATTCTTATTTATTTCTTTGTGGACCAGCAATTTATTCTACTTTGACTTTGAAGGTTTAGCCATGATCTTGTGATCTTTTGCTTACTTGATTTGGTGTTGCAAATTTTGGATTATTTTCTTGCCTTACTATTGGAATTGATGATTTATTATCTTTATTCATCTGTACTTTGGTGGCTAAACTGGTTTACCCTTGTTTTTTTTGTAAGCTGGTCTTGTGTTGAAATGTGAATTCCTCTCCAAGGACGTATGAGATGGTCTTGGTTGAGTGTGTACAAGGAAGTAGACGTAGGGAACCTTGAGGATGGGGGTATGTGAGGCTATGATGCAGCTAGGATCCACTACCTACCTATGTGTGGTGACTATCTCTTGGAGGCTAACCACCTTACTCAACAAGGGATGGTCACAAAGGTCTTGTATGGAAGGTAGCACCGCTATGGTGTGCCCTAGCACCATCGGGCCTTGAGTGAGATGTTGGACATTTATGATCATGTTATTATTTTGAGATTAGACATAGAGATGTTGATCGTGCATGTTATCGTTGACTAGGCATTAGACATGCTCACATGTGGCCTTTTGAGTTGTGCATTCTAGTTATGTTGATGGTTATTATGTGTAATCACTGAGTAAATTGAGTTAACTTGTCACTATGTGATGGGACATAGTCATTGGAAAGGTTTTTTATATGTCTGGCAAGTGTAAACCATTGAGTTATCTATGTTGCTCTTATTTCATGGAAGTTAACTTGGTTGTAGAAACTAAATTTTGAAGCTAGTTCTATGTGATAAAGTTTTATAAATAAGATGTATTGGTAAAGGAAATTGATCATGATGGCATGTTTTCTTGTCATATTTGGTAGATGAGTATGGTAATTGTTGTTTACCTCTTTGCAATGCTTTAATTTGGTGTAATGAAAGGGAGAAAATTATTGTTTCTCTACTATGATTATAGATAGTTCCTAGAGTATTTTAAGAAATTTATAGACTTAGATGTATCTTGCCAATGGATAATGGCATTCGTAAAGGATTTAGCAATAATGTTTCAATTATTTATGGAAAGATTCCTATGTGCAATTTAATATTTGTTGAATGAGTTTCAAGGCTAATGCATGCGACATATTCTTCATCTAGCCTTACGACTTCTAGGAGTAAGTCAGAACCTAGGGGGGAGAAGGTAGTACCCCTGCCCTAATCAATTTCTAATCTCGGTTTGACCTTGGTTAGTTTATCATAATATAATGTTAAAGTTAGATGTTTTGATTTTTGTGCATACCTGTTAATGTGGTTTTCACACCAATTCGTATGCAAGTTTATTAGTTCTCCTATTTCATGTTATTAATCTCAGGCTAACACTTTCATTAAGTATATATATGTATGCGTGTATGAATCTTAGTTGTACGAGATTTTAGGTACAATACCGCATGGGTGCGAGGTTCGTCTCTACGTAGATTCACAGGTTTGAGTGTACCTTTTTGATCCGTAGAGTTGGATTAGGTGGTTGTATGACCCTTGTTTGACCACAATCATGCTCAAGTGAGCATCATCAGTCGTCCTCAGTATTCCCTTTGGTTGGGTATGCAGGTCATCTATTTGTTTGGCTTTCTTGGGTTGCATGTTTGGTGTGTGGTTAAATCGAGTAATTAATCCTTAATGTTTAAATTGAATTAATGTGTGTTTACGCATTAGTATTTTTGGGACTAAATTAAATAGGTTCCTTTTATGCGACTTATCATTAATTAGAATTACTCAATTCAGGTTGGTAGCAAGTTTGTTTAAATGGATAATTTTAAATAATGAGTATTTTCAGTTATGCTTTTGAAATGAAAGATTTAAATTTAATTGAAATAGAAAGGTTAATTTCAGTTATTTGAGAAAATCAATTTTAAATTGAAAAGCAAGTTTAATTTATTGATATAATTTAAAAGAATCATTTTTGGAGATTTATTTTAAATAAAATATTTTAAATTCAAAAATAAAAAATTTGGTCAAACCTTTCCCATTTAACCTAGTTTTTGGAAAAATATGGGAGGATCATTTTCCGGAAAATATTTTGGGGAAAAATATTTTTTGGAATGAAAATTTGGAGATTTTGGAGGAGAAGAGATTTTTGGAGCTTGCAGGTTGGGCTCTTCTTCAATCTTGCCAGGATTGCTGAACCAGGTAGGCCTCTGGTTTATTTCATTAGTTTCTTTGTTTCAAAAAAAATTGTTTTTGGTGTTTTTGTAGAAACCAGGTTGTGTTTGTAGATAAATCCTTATTTTGTGTGGAAAATGGAAGAGTTGCCTTGAAATCACAAACTCAAACTCTCCTTGCTCTCTTATCAAACCTCTAGATGTCATTTTTGCTTATATAAATTGGTTTTCAAAAATTAAAACCAAATATTGGGGTTTGGCTGTTCTTGAGGAACTTTTGTTTAAAACTTCAATGAATCTTCTCTTAAATAAGTTTTAAATTGAAATTTAATTTGGGGGTATGGCAGATTTGATGTTCAATATGTGTAAATCAACCTCATTTTGCCAATATGGTGCTTGATTGAAAGAAAAATTTCTTGTTATGGGTTATTCTGTAAATGCAAAATTTTAGAAAAACTCATTATTTTCTAGAAATTACTTTTTAAAGTCTTTGTAGAGACACTGTTTTTTTGTGAGTTGTTGTTTTAATAGGTAATAAATTTTAAAAATAAAAATAAAAATAAAAATAGCAAATTACCCACGTGGCAGGGAGAAAACCCTCCACCATGCGGGAGGTAGCATGCTACCAAGGGTAGCGGCTACTACCTATTGGTAGCAAAACTACCAATGGTAGCGACACTACCAATGGTAGCGAACTGCTACCAAAAGGGAGCAGTGCCACCAATGGTAGCAGACTACTATGTTTTTGTAACAACGCTACCATATTTAGCATGAGCTACCAAGGGGCCCCACATGGGTTACCCCCCCCCCCCCCACTTTTATATTTTTTAAAATTGTTTTTTTTATATATATTTTTTTTATCAACAAAAAAATAATAATTTAATATTATTTAAATGTTAATTTTATTAAAGTTTTTTAATGAAGTTTAAATATGGCAATTAATTGATAATTTATGATTATTTTATAATTAATTAACTGTAGAAGTGGCAAATATAAATTAATTAATTTTCAAATTCTATTTTATTATTAATGCATATTTTTCTAATTAAATACTTAATTTGTTAATTGTGTTATTAATTATTAATTGTTTATATTTTATTAATTGTGGATTAATAAATATATAGTAATTAATATTTAATTTTGGTATTTTTTTCTATATGTATGTAAGGAAATAATTTGTCAAGTTGGGAATCGATTATCTATAATTGGGTGCCTTATAGGTATATATTTCCTTGATCTGTATAGTTTAACTTGGCTCTAGAAAGACAAACTTGGAGAAATCATTTTCTAACCAGTATGACCATGATGTTTTATTTGGAGATTAAATAGCATATTTATTCAGTTAATGTTTATCTAATTATATGCATGTGAACTTGGTTTAAAAACTCATAATGATGTAATTATGTTATGTTTTGATGCAACGAGCTTAGTGAGTTAAAAAACCAAGAACAACTTGTACCTAGATGAGGTAGATAATTGCAATCTAACTTAGATCATTTAAAAAACTCGAACGACTTTTTAGGTTTAAATCAATATGGGAAAAGATTGTCTCTACCGATTATTGCCTATGCAAGTTTTAATTTCTGTATTCGCTTTTGCTTAAGTAATGGTAAGCCTTGCCTTGTTCGATTGGACCATGTCGTATGGTTTGATTTGGGGTACCTGTTTCTGTCCTCGGTCTTGAGTTTGACTATTTTTTTGTGGTGGTGTTGTAGTTTGTAGTACCCCTACTCGTTTGAACTCATTAGACTCATATTTTATTATTTTTTGTTTTCAGCGGATATATTACCATGATGTGTTATTCAGACTTATATGACATTATTTCATGCTTTATCTAGATATGAGATGCATAATTTATTTGCAGTATTTCAGTACTTGTGATTTATGGTATTTTATGGATTATTGCTATGTACTGACAGTTTACTTTATCTATGCAACGTGGAATCATATGTTGTGTGTTTGCGAGTGTATTGGATGCATGGGGATGATTTTCCTTTACTAATTTTGGTGAGACAGGCAACATCGCGATTCTCCTTCATCAGTGTGTATGTCGTGTCTTCTATATTGTATATATGCATGTGTGGTTCGGTGATGCAGGATATTGCAGGTACAAGTACCGGGTAGGTATGGGGTATCATCTCCACCTGGCTTCATAGGTCTAAGCGTGCCTTATATTTTTCGATGGAAGTGGAGGAGGTAGAAGTTGACCCTATTTTATTCAGTTACACTCATGTGAGTGTCGTCAGTTGGTTGTCCTGTCAATTTGTTCGGCCTTCATATTTTGTCGTTTGACTTTTTGTGAGTCTTTGCTTTGGTTTGCTCAGTTTGTGTGTTTAGTGGTTTTAATTAATTAGTTAAATTTATGGAGATATCTCATAATTAGTATTTTTGGAATTTTGTAGTTTATACATTGAGATTATAAATTTAATTAATAAAAAGGAATTATTAAATTAAGTTGCAAGCTGCATGATATTAGAAATATATTTTATTTAAATTTTAGTAAAACATAAATTAGATTAATTTCATTTATTGTATCCTAGAATTTTAAATAAATAAAAGAACAAAAGAATAAATAAATGAATAAATTAATTAGAATAAAAGTTTTGCTTTATTTCTTTATTTAGAAAATTAATTAATTTGCATGAGAAAATAAAAGAAAGAAAATGATTTTTAATAATTGCATGTGAACTTATTTCCTTGTTAAGAAATTAGAAAAGAAATTAAAAAAATTGCTTTTATTACTAAAATTAAAGATTAGGGTTTTGGGAAAGATTTGCAACCTAGAATTTTAGTTTAAAAAGGGAATAGGTCTTCATTTTAGGGGTTACACATAGGAAACAGGTCAGGGAATTTAGGAAAAGAGAAATTATTTGGAAGCTTGTTGAAGGATTAGGGCTCTTCTACAAAATTCTTCTAGGAAAGCTATACCAAGTTGGATGGCTTCTTTTGATTGTTGTTTTTAAGAAAAAATTTCTATTTCTTTCATCTCTCTGAATGATGTGTGTATTAAGGTGTTTGTCAAATTTGAAATCATGCCTGATTATTTCTTGGTTTTGGTTAAATTCCATTCCTGAAGTTAATTTTTAGTTATTGGAAAGAAATTATCTCCTAAGTGTTTGTGGATTTAATTTTTTTGAGAATTGGGAGTTATTATGGCAAATTTTGCCAAGATTTTTATTGTGCATGGAAATTTCAAAATTTGGGTGGAATGGGGTTTACCAGAGAAATCATTCCCTCTTGTTTGGTTTTGTTCCAGTATTTGGCTATGGTAGTCTTTTAATTATATTTGTGTAAAATGGTTTATTTACTTTAGAAATAAATTTAATTATTAATTAAATTTATTGGTATTTTTAGGTCTTGGAAATTTAATTTATTTAATTTAAAAAAATATATATATTATAAAATTATGTGAGAAATAATTTCCTTGATATTGGAAATTTATTTATTTTATGGTTGTATTGGGCAAGGAAATTAATTTGAAAAAAAAAAAATTAAAATATATATAAAAAAATGGGTAGCGAGCTACCTACGGTAGCATCTACTACTGGCGGTAATAGTACTACCGACGGTAGCAGTGCTACCAGCGGTAGCCACTGCTACCTATGGTAGCAGTGCTACCGAATGGTAGTACCTACTACCGACGGTAGCCGCTACTACCTACGGTAGCATGTGCTACCGTGCGGTAGCATGGGCTATCGTGTGTAGTGGCAGCATTTAAACATTTTTTTCTTTGTTCCCTGTGCGTACTATGACATGATACTTTCAGGTTTCATGCCTAGGGGCTGGGTAATTTGAGGGATTTATTAGTTTATAATATATAATATATATATAAATATATATATATATATATATATATATATATATATATATATATATATATATATATATATATATATATATATATATATATATATATATATATATATATATATATATATATATATATATATATATATATATATATATATATATATATATATATATATATATATATATATATATATATATATATATATGAATCTATATATATGTATTTATATATATGTTTATATATAAGCTAGTTTTCTAAATTGTTATAGGGGTTATATTATTTTAGCTTTATTTTAATACTATGGGAATTAATTCATGAGTTGCCTATCAACATATTTTGTAATATGATTATAAGAATAATATATATATGTATTCATATGATTATATTATACATATATAAATAATTTAGAGTTTGTTAATTTCTGGAAAAGCTTATAAATATTAGATTTTATATGTATGTTGGGAAATACATTAGGAGTTTAATTTTTATTTGACTTATTGGACAAATGACAAAATTGATTTATTTAATATAGTTGTAATTCTTATTGTCTAGAAAATATTTGATTGCAAGTTATTTATGCTTTTGGTTGTATTAAGAAAAGATTGCCTATATTAGGATCTTGTGTAAATGGTGTTTTCAGTTAAGTTTAATTTCATTGCAATTCTAGTTGAGTTGTCATTGTGTCCTATGTTATTATATCTTCTTGGTCAGGTGTTGTTGTATAACCTTATTGATGTGAGCCATTGTGTGTTTTTGTCCAAATGGTCAATCTTGGGTTAGTGATTGTGTATCCTTCACCTGTGCTTTGTCAGGATTAGTTATGGCTGTCTATTTCACCATAGAGTTATCGTAGAGAGAGACCTTTCTTATTAGTGTCCTATGAAAGAGAGTGGCTTTCGAGCGGGGGCCGTGCCCAAAGTGGATGATAGGATAACCCGTTGACAGTCAATTAAAAAGTGATAACCTAATAATTGATTTGGGATGGGTAAGATAAATATTAATTAAGATAACATACCTCATGCATAGGGGAGTGCTAGTACAGGGCTCATAATGTTACAAGAAGGCCTGGAATGGCAAACTTACCACCTTGCCTTCACGAAAGGATTGGTAGGGTTCACATGAGACTTTGTTGGAATCGGAGGCTCGAGAGAGGTTACCAGGATAACCCAAGATGGGGGTTGGGACCTATGGAGGCTCTACCATGGTATCCATCTTAAGCTATGCAACGACACTCTCTCCTTAGAGTCACTAGTGTTTTGTGAGTTGGGTTACATGGATGTTTGCAGAGTCTTGTAGTCCTTTCATACTTGTCTTACTTTGCTTGCTTGAGGGTTTTCTACTATCTCCTAGCATGGTGGGGTGGTTCCATTTCGGGATCACATGGTCAGGTGGTAGTACAACTTCCCATCGGATGTTCTAGATTGTATCTTCATGGTGAGGAAAGGCCTTGCTGGTGTTTCTTGGTTCGTGGTTCATGTACCAGCTCATGTTCATGATCATTGTTGAGTTAAGACATTGTGGTCATTGTATCAAACTTCTATGTAACCTTGATACTGTAACTTTGTAATCCATGGTATTATTGGAAACCCTATATTTATGGATGTTGTAAAATGGGATCATTGGAATGTATGTTAATTCAGTTGCTTTAATCTTTTATATAAATGATCTATGGGAAAATGAATGCATTGGAGTACTTTGATTCTTTCATTATGAAATTTTGATGTATGTGTAGATTTTATCTTAAGCATTTAATTTTCCTAATTAAATGAACAATTGGATTAATTGTGGTGTTAATATAATCTACAAATTAATCTTCATTTGTAACCTTTAGGAAATCATATGTTAGACTTCCATTGTGTTGTTAAATGTGCTATTGTTATGATTAATGCACTTAATATTTTTTAAAAAAATTATTACACCCTATTGGTTTCCTAGTTGTATTGTTTTCCTTTAGGGTTTTTGGCGAGGCATTACATAATTGGTCATGTCCCTTATGTGGGTGTTGAATGATGATTTGTGGTTGACCATAGCTGGTCAGGTCTCTAGTTAGAGTACCGTCAGTTAGTGCATCTCATATGAAGTCATGTTTGACCAAATGGTTGTTTACTCCATTTTGAACTCTATATGCTTGACCTTGTGTATGTCTGGTTTTATGAGTTTGTTTGAGTATAGTCTAGTGTCATATAGGAAAGTGGCTTTCAATTGGCGGCCACGCCCAAAGTGGCTATTAGGTAACCTATCAGAAGTTTGTCTAATAAGTGATAACCTAATAGTATATTAGAGAGTTAGTTAATGAATCACTAAGTAAAATAACTGTGCCTCACACATGGGATGAGTGCTAGTACAGACTCGACATGTAGTGAGAAGGCCTCAAATGGAAAACCATCATCCTTGTCTTCATGAAAGGATGTGTGGGTCCACATGAGGCTTGGATGGGCAGAAGATTCAGATTAGGTTGCTAGGGTAATCCAGTGGATGGGGTCAGAACCTATGAAGACCTGCCATGGTAACCATACCAGGTTGTTTGATGACACTTGTCCCCTATGTTCACTAGTGTGTTTGTGTGTTGTCTTGATAGGAGCACTTTTGTGGAGTCATCCTATTTCTTATGCCCTTGTGAGAGCCTGATATCATGCTAGACCTTGGGTTGCAATGACTTAGTTTTGCAGATGCTCGAGTGCACCTTTGTATTTTCTTCTTTTATGTTTAGTTGGATCCTTTCCTATTCAGGAATCATTTATGTATTTATTGACTGATGTGGTCATTTGTATATTGGTTATATTTTCATTGATGGCAGGATTGTAAATGATGTGAACCTTATGTATTCTTAACTTATTTAATGATCAGAGAGGTCTTGAAGTTGAGCAGACCTAGAGATGTATCCCTCTAGGGGTAAACTCTGATATCAATTTGGTGTTATGTGATGCTTATGTTCTTATGTTTTCCCATTTAGTTTTAGCATGTATGGATGGCATTATGTTACAATGTATAAAGTGGGTAAGATGAAAGTAATCATAAATGCATGTATGTAGTCATCTTTTAAATGCAGTAAATTGGATCATGAAAGAATGTAGATTAGAATAATGGGATATTTTTCAGTTATTGAGAATGAAATTAAGTATGCATGGAAAGAACTCATTAGTTTATGATGAAATTAAAGTGTGTTATAAAATTAAATGCATGGCTTATATTTTAATGAAAAGATGAAACATAAGGTATGAATAAATCTTAATGGATGAACCTTATCTTGTGATCTATATTTTCATCTTACTGAAAGAAATTATCCTTGTTTAAGAATTATCTCGTCATTAAGTTAACCAGCTTATTGGATTAATTAGCATGAGTTAAGTTAAATGTGGAATCAAGTAATCATGTTGGGAAACTCTTTAGGTGTTAGTTGATGTCTTTTGTTGTGTAATCTAAAATTTGATATCTCATGGTATCATTGTGTTGTGTTTTAACTTTTAAAAAAAAAATTATTGCACTCCATTTGTGTGTTTTAGCTTTATCCCTTTGGGGTTTTCTGGCAGGGCGTTACATCTTCTTTCTGACAGGAACTAAATTGGATACCCATGAAGAATGCCTCATAGGCTTTATAATCCCCCCTTTCTCTTAGCTTAATTAACTCTTACTACATTTTGGGTTCTAGGAGGGGGTTAATGGGTCTTTTCTTTTGTCTAAAAGGATAGCATCAAGATGCAAAGGTATTTCATGTTGAAATAAATCTTGTCTATATGTGTTCAGATCCTCATACGACCAAGCAAAAACATGTTCATACTTTCTTAGCTAATTAATGAGGTTAGCCTTGATATGGGGAGACAAGGTTTTCTTGATATATACCAACTTAGGAAAAGATTTAGTCCCCAAGTTTACCTCTTCCAACTCTTCCAGCTTGGTAGATGGCACTTGATGTAAGTGACCATCACTATAACTAAACATACCCTCTAGTTCAACTAGTCCCCTAGGTATTTCATTTGTCTCTAACTGCACTATGTCACGTCCAAAATTGTTTCCTGCCCATCTACTACTTCCACCAATGCATTACAATCAATTTTTTGACCATCATAGTCATCTATGCATTGTACAAATCTAAGTATGTCTTCATCATCCTCAAAAACTTGCCAATTGTATACATTATCTGGGATGGCTAGTCTGGCTTTTGTCTCAATTATTGAAACTCCAATCAATGCTACATCATTATTTTTTAATGCAACATTAACTAAAAAATCTATCATAATGTTCTTAGATCTTTCAATCCAATCAATGGAAAATGCATCAAAGTGTTCAATGAGATCCCAAACACCATGCTTGTACTTCTTTAACCTGCAATTTTCTTGACCTTATCTAAGACACTACAAGTTTAGAATCTCCATAAACCCTTAACAACTTGATCCCATGTCTTTTAGCAATTTCTAGGCCTAATAATAGAGCCTCATACTTAGTTGTGTTATTTGTACATTGGAATGCTAACCGAAAAGAATACTTGAAGGTAATACCTGATGGGGTAACAAACAACACTCCTGCTCCAGACCCTTCTTTATAATAAAGCTCCATCGAAGTACATCTTCTACAGGCCTTCTTGTTGGGATTCCAACTCATCAACAATAGGATCAACATTCTTCAACTAAGGCTAAATGGGTTCAATCCTAAAGTTATCAAGATCTACATCAATCATGCAGTTAAGCATGTTTGGGTCTATTTTTTCAATAATGACTGGGGCATGTGGTTCTCTATATAATTTTATTGAATTCCCATTCACTAGGATAGTTGTATATGATAAATCTAGATGAACATGCCCTCCAACAACAACAACCCACTATATAGATAAAAGCATGTCATAATGGGGCTTGGTGTCAGTGACTATTACATCCATTTAATAAGTATCTTCTAGAAATGGTGCTATTTTTACTTCTAAATTTTTCATAGTACCCACAATAGGCACTTCTCTATTATCCATAGCATAACACCTCCCATATGAAGTGTTCACTAACAAACCTAATTCTTTCATAACCCCATAAGGCATTACATTAGCAGCTGCACCAGAATCTATCATGCATTTTTTTATCAATCTGTTATTTACTAATAGTGTAACATAGAAGGGATAAATCTGAGATGGTTCTTGATTAATAGTGGTGCCCACATAAACTTTTGGGACCTTTTGTTCTTGATCCTTCTCATCCTTTGCAGTTCCCTTTTTAGAAGAAGCATCTATATCTGATATACTTGAAATCAATGAAAAAACAACCTCTCTATGTTCTTTAATTTTCAAAAGCTCTATCAAAGGCACTGAAACTTTCATCTATGTTAAAGCTTGAGTCATATCAGAAACAATATTTACATTAGACTCAACATGATCTTTAACCTTCTCCATCTTCTGGTGACTTGCTCTCTTATCACCAGTGGTCTCTGCCTTATTACTAGTTGTATCAACAATTTTAGCCTGACTCTCTTTGAGAAGAGTTTTGTTTTCCATTGTCCTCTTAGAAGAAATTTCCATAAAAACCATAGAACATGGCTTACCTTGACTTTCATTATTTTTGCTGCTTCTCAAATTATAATTATGCTTAGCTTTGGCTATTTTAGCCTTAGTGAGATTCTTGACTTCCTTCTCACTAGGCCTTCTAAGATGAATCTCTTCATCTTCTATTGTGACTACATTCAAAGTGGGATAGCAATCAATTATAAATTGCCCTTGGTAGTTTGCATTATTTCTCAAGACATCATATTCACTTGCTTCATCTTCTAAAGACTCATAGTCACTGTCCATAGTATATTCAAACATGTTAACTGCAGGTTCATCCTCATCCCTCGTGGATTCATTCAGAGCTTGAGCTACAACGTGTTGATAGGGGGAATGTGGTCCATCACATGCCATACACCAAGGGGTATTTTCTATATTATTTACACTTCCTTCCTTTAAAGGATCAAGGGTGTTCTGATTTTGTGTGCCTCTTGATCTATCTTGCATAGGTTTGCCATCTTTCCATGCAGTGTTATATGGCATATCATGCAACCTAGCAGGTTTGTCTTGCTAGTTGTAGTGAGGCTTCTCAAGTTTACTTACTTTAGCAGTAAGATCCTTAACAATAGTCATTAATTTCTCTATTTTGTCCTCTTCTTTAGAGGATTTATTTTGTTATGGTCTTTGTTCTTGCCACAATCTTCCATCAGTTCTTCTTTCCACTTTACCTGATGCCTTTCTATTACTCCCTACATTAATTGCAATTCTTAAAAAATATCTTAAACTATGTGGGTTCTTATCTCTAAGAATGTAAGCCATATTTGGGTCAAAGACATTATAATAAGTAGTTAGACATACATTATTATCTAACCTCATACATTGAAGGAGTCTATGCATTTCCTTTTGAAACCATGCATTAAAATCTATGACAGCCTCATTATCAGACTTCCTAATGTTGTTAAATTCATTGAGCATGAAGCTCACATTTTTCTTGTCTCCATATTGCTCTTGAAAACAATTCTTGAATTATTCCCAAGAACTAATGCTATCTATAGGTAACACTCTGTACCAATCCCTGGCATCATCCACTAAAGACTGCACAAACAATTTCATAATCACATCCTCATTAGCAATCTCATAGTCATTAATCATGTCACTGAAAGACTTCAAGTATTCCTTTGCACTTATGACATTGTTTCCAGCAAATTTCTGGAGTTTATCCCTCATTTCAATAGGGACATGGTTTGGGTAACCTGGGATTCCATCAAAGAAAATTTGTCTATACAATTCCACATTAATGGGTCTTCTTTGGAATTGGTTACCAATAGAATTGTTACCAATATTCATTCTCAAACTAGGACCACCAGTTCGAGGGACTTGGTTAGGTTGATTAAGAGGTTGTACATAGGGTATTTGATTTACTGGAGCAGAATTGAAAGAAAGGCTAGGGTTATGTTGGTTTAGAAATGGAATAGTATTCATTGGCATGGTTGGTTGAACTTTCATTTCAGGGTGTGAAGCATGTTGAGGTATAGGTTTATTTTGATCTGTTGAAGGGAAAGTTATAGGAGGATCTTGTAAGTAGTCAATTTTTATTCTAACTTCCACATTAGTTACTTTTAGTTCAGCTTTCTCCAACTCCCTCTTCAGATTCTCCTTCTCTTTTCTCATTCTCTCTATTTCTACCTCATGTAAAGGCAATCCATGATGTAATGTCCCACTTCCTGATACAATGTTTGTAGTTTCTGACCCAAACACAATCTCTATAATCTTTTTTTTTCCTTTGTCAGTGATGATTTTGGTAGGTTGTGGATTACTTTGAACCTCCCTACTAGTTTGCACAAGAACTTTGGGTGCAAGGCTAATTTTATCAGTCAAATTTTCTCTGATAATAGGGCCCTCTTCTTTACTTTTAGGCTCTTCTTCGGTGAATAACTCAAGATCTGCAATTTGTCTCAACAACCTATCTCTCTCAATAAGTCTTGTCTTAATCTCATTTTCCTTGTCCATCTCCTTTTGTTTTCTTAAGGAAATCAGTTGATGGACCTTTTTATTAAGAGCTTCGATTTCTTGAGAAACCCCATTAGGGTTTGGGAAGGTTTCCTCTGAATCTGATAGGTTGACATGGTCAATATCAATCAAACTCAAATTCCCATCTACTGTCTGGGGTAAAGAATCCACCCTAACATTGGAACTATTCCTATCTCTCCTAGAAATGCCATTGTGTGACAATTTTTTATGAAGGGTTTGAATATCTTTATTGTTACCAAACAAACTAGTATGGAAACCCATAATGTCTTATTTGGATTCATGAGATGATGTATTAGAATTATCATATGCTAGTCATCCAAAAGACTTACCTGTATGACTACTTTTTTGTCTCCACATAGCATTAACTGTTTCATGCATAACTATTCCCTTTTGGCCTTTTTGGACTAGTTTTGGTAATCCTTCTTATAACTTCTCTCGAGGATTTTTCTTCATGTAAGGCCTTGTGTTTGTGTTTCTCTGCATTGCATGCACTTCCTTAAAATGACTTGTGATTTATTCAAGAGAACTAGTTATATTATATTTTCAAAGTCACCACCCAATTGGGAATTTAGAATATTATTATTGAACTTTGACAAATCACTCACAAGAGACAACAAAAGAGAATGCTATTTTTAGAAAAAAATTTGAAAAACATGGGGATAAAGCAACCTATTACAAAGACACGGAGAAATGCAGTTTCAGACAACTTTTGAGCGATACAAGCACTAATCTGTAGCATATACTTATACTATGACTCGGTCCCCAACAGAGTCACCATTTTTGTTGTTCTCCATTTTGAAAACTTATGTTCCTTCTCTTTAAAAGTGAAAGTTACTGTCTCTGTGCTGAAATGGAGGAGAACAACAAAAGTTTGAAATGAAGACAACAAAGTGAGGTTCCAATTTAGGAAGCCTCCTACACTTTAAGCTTCTAAAAAAGGCTTGGGTGGGTGAACCCTATTAGGATTACTTTCTTACAAAAATAGCAAAGGTTTACATAAAACTAGTGTAAATTCCTTTAAATTTTCCCTAAGGAATGGTACAACTAAACATAAAATGGAAAGTTGATTTGCTTTTTGAAAAGGACCACAAAATGCACCAAAAAACCAATAGGTAAACTAGTGCCTTATCCGAGCAATAGAGTCATCTACAACAGACTACAAACTGATAAAAGAAACTCATACACAAGTCACGAGTTATTGATGTATCAACTCTGTATGCGCCTGACATATACAGAGTCCTAATCTGCACAAAACTTTATCATCAAATCCACACCAAAGTATTTATATCAATGACTTTGTTAAAAGTACATTTACATTTCCTCCTTGAGAAAAAGACTTAAAACAACTTCATTAAATGCCTAACAAATCATTTACATAGACAATCCTTAATTACTTAAATGGAATGAACACCAGTACAATGACATAGAGACAATACAAGTGTAAGTTCAAATTTCATGGATTGTATATTTTATTTCTCCATAAAAAGATTACAAGTATGTCATATCTGACTCCAAATTGCTTAAGAAAATGGCCTATATTAATTTTTCTAGAGTTCATCTACAAAATTGTGTTCACTCGTTTAAGGTAGTCTTGGTATCCTTTTATAGAAAATAAGGATGCAACAAGCTTCAGACTATCCTAGGAGAATATTCTTATCCTAACCATAATGTTCCCAAGAAGTTACATTGTTTACAATTGAAAAAGGAGAATAACAAATCAGTTAACCAGCTAGAGAAAGGCCAACTGACTTCTCAATATTCGCAGATCAAGCGCTAGGTGACTTCAATTCTTCAAAAGTCCGATTACCCAAAAATAATCTGTTACAATGGCTAACCACTTCCAGTTGCTAGAGGGTTGTCACATGTTGTAGGATCAGTTGATTCTTCCTAAGCTTCTATTTTTTTCATCACATATTTATCTTCCCATTCCTTGAACGTATCATCATTAGGCCAGGAGAAACTAACAATTTTCTTTGTCAGCTTATTTAAACCTTTCCACATCTCCTTTAAATGTTTGACTTCCTTTTCCAAAAAACCAAAGTGTGATTTTATTTTTTCAGTCTCCTCAATGGTTTGAATGAATAAGGAAGAATCATATGTATTTATGATGCCATTTATTCTTTGTGATATCTTATGGCCTAACTCACCAAGCCATACATCTTTATCTTTCAATTTATCATTATTAACAAACCCTCCAAGGAACAATTCAAACTTCTGATCTACATATTCTTTTCTATATATGTTTGCCTTTCTTTCTATATTAGCTCTTTCCTCTACTAACCTAGACATACCTTTTACCAACTCATAAGTGGCTTTGATAGTGGCATCAATAGATGCCTCCTCCTAGGATAAGTATATAAGCTCTAAATCAACCCCCCTAGCAATCCATTTATCTAGAATTGGCTCCAATATAGCCTTATCCTCTTTCAAAGAATTAAAAATATTCAAAATTCTTTCCATATAAATATACATAATTTATGCCCCAACTATATCAAAAAACTTCAAAATTGTACTCCTGATCTTCTCCTCATACTTATTTGCAAAAAATGCCTAGGCTTGCTTTAATCTCTCCATCTCATCTTGGATGTTTTCAGCTGGTTGAAAACCAAGAGTCACAAGAGAAGGAGGGAATTCAATTATTGGGCTAGTAGGAGGGGGTCTGGCAGGAGAAGAGGAAATCATTAGATTGGAAGACTCACCATTCTGATGTTGTCCTTCGAGCTAACTCTTCAATTCTGCAATGGTGTTGTCCTTACAAGCTATCTCAAGCTTGGATTCATTGTAAGCTTTTAGCACTACCTCTAACTTCACTCAGAGATCATATTTCTCCTTGGCTTATTTCTCAGCCACTGCCACACTAAACTTAGCAGATTCTAGAGTTGTGGTGGTAGCTTTTACTACCCCTATATCCTTAACTCTTTTTACAATCATGCCTCTTGCATAGCCAGATTCTGAGGAGTCTTTCCTCATTTTTCTTTCTTCCCTCTTTAGTGACCACATAACAAGGGCCGCATGGTCATTACTATATGTTATACCTTCCAGAGGCTTGGTTTCTTTTCTAACTGATCAAAAATCAAGGCATCAATTATGTCCCATTTAGGAAGAATGAAAACTCTAGCATCTACAATCAACTTCCTCCCTTGCTCAGAGGTAATTGCTTCAAATTCTCTTAGAATTTCTTGCTTTATTTCTGCTTCAACAACAAATGCATCTTTGTGAGGTTGTTCAATTTTCCCCTTTTCACACCTTTCTTTGAACTGCCCAATATGTTTTCTCCAAACAAATTGTAAAAATGCTCCTGTTTTAACAAAGCTATTATCTGCCAAAAATTCATCACTGGCCTGCTTAATGACACGGTCTAGTTCTTTGCCTACAAACTCTTCAACAGTCAGGTCCATTTTGGCACCTGCTGGCTCTTCTGGCATTCCTTCTTCCAGTTCTCCATATTATCATGCTATCTCTCCAAGGCTTCCTAATTGTAACAATTGTTCAGCTATTGCATGCTCATCTCCTATGAGTAATGAAGATTGAGAAGGAGAATACAAGGACTCACTTGACTGTGTTTCTTTTCCTAACCTTTTCATTTTTGGGGAAGCTTGTGATTCAGTAGCATCCTCTATTGGCCTTTTCCCTTTTTAGGTGGAGGGCTCATCCTTTTTGGGCATCACTACATTATACCCTGATCTTTTATACATCACATACTCACCCAGGGGAACCACCTTGGAAAAAATAGGCTTAGCTAAAATAAGTTTAGCTTTCTCAGGGTCTTCTTTAATTACAACATCCTTCTTCTCATTTAAGGCCTGCATTGCATCCTCAAAATAGACTACCAAAAACTTAATCTTCTCTTCAAAAGGCTGAAAACTACCCAAGGTATCATAGTTCTTGTCAATAGGTTGGACAAAATCAAGGGTCTTCTTGAATGCCAACCATTTTTATTTTCTTACTTCTATCTCATCCAAGTTGAATTCATCCCTTATTAGGTCTTCAGGAAAGTGAAATTGATGAACTCTACCTCCAAACCTGACTTTCTTCCTGAACATGCTGTTAAAGAAGTCCTTTGGATCAACAAACCTAGCAACTACAGTTGATAACCTGTATGGCTAGAGAAAACTCTCAAAATGTAACCAGCCACCCTTGGTTACCACAAACTGATGTGCCACAGTGATTGTTGGGAAAATTGTCCCCCTTCCTTTATTTGCTAACTCTGCTTCTTGTAGGCCTCCAATTTGCCTCAAAATCTTAGCAATGCCTATCTTCAAAGGGACTCGATAGCGAAGCAGATATGAGGTTCCCCTAAAACCATATACTCTAAAAACAATGGAGGCAGGATACAAAATTATGTCACCCAAATTATGCACAATCTTAATATTCTCAACAAACTCCTTTGGTCTGATGAATTCAAGGAGAGCCTTAAAAATCCTAGTGTTCTCTTGACATAGAAGGATTCTGAACCTAGATGCAAAGCATCTATCAAATTTCAAGTAAGTTGCATCTTCTCTGTTCTAGGACAAAATTGTACTCCATAACTGAACATTTTGTTCTAAAATATGAGCAAACCAAGTTCACCTGCAATTTATCTATGAAATAGCCAACTTAATACAATGAAGAACTTCAAGACTTGGACAACATAACAAGGATAAAAATCCTTCTACTGTTCAATCTCTACAAAACCTAGGTGGGTGTACCTTTGATTCATTGAATTAGACCTGTTACCCACATATGACAACATCAATAAATGTAGATAGATCTCACAAGGCTGTACAACTATGAGGTTACTACAGATGGGCTAAATCTACATTGACATCTTAACTAAGTTGAAGCTTGAGATAGGTGGAACAAACTAAAACTACAAACATGAAAGTAAATGGATATTTGACTTTAAAATATCTGAGAATCTCTAGAATCTGCAAGACCAATGCCTTATCCAAGGGCAATAGAGTCATACATCAAATAGTAAATGAAAACCTCTGCTACAAGTCCATCTTCATCATCGAATATTCTTGCATTAATGCCTTACATGAATGCATTACTCAACTCATTCACAAAATCATTAGATCTTGAATATATATCCCATTATTCCAGATTGGTTATAGAGTTTAAATTCTTCACTGAAGAATGCCGACAAACAATCACAACAATCTCCTTGAGATGACAAATTCTAGCCTCGAGGATTTAATTTGTAACAAAGAAATATATATCTAGAGACAATTTTTTATGAATTTATGCATGCCTTACATACATAGAAATCTGCAACTAGAAACACCTACAACAAGACATATACTCTATTACTCAAAAGAAAAGTATTACACTCTACAGACATGGAAAAAACTCAAAATTGGAAACTAGGATTATGGAGCTTTTCTCACAAAAATATGGAACCCCCACAAAATGAGAAGACCTCAGAATAAGAAGGAAGAGAGAAGAATTTTGGATTTCATCCCTAACAATGGCAACTGCCAAATCTTTCAGCATTAACTACCCACACACTTGGCCTGCAGAAAATCTTCTCTAACAAACTAAAAAATCCTTTTGAAATCCTGAGGCAACTGCCCCAAAAGTATTTTCACTAGGTTATAGTTAACTGCAAAAATGGATTCCTCGAATAGAGAGCTTTCTAATGATATATAATACTTATATATTTGGGCAAAAAGATAATCCCTCAGCCAACAATCCCTCATTAGGTTAGTCATGAATTTCTCTATTTTAACTATAGTCTGAAACTATATTTTTTAACTTTGAATTTCCCACATAGATCTCTACCACATGTCTTCCTTTGGATTGGCTCATGAGTCCCTCTAGACTCCACCTATCCTACCACCTGAGCATGGCCAGACCCACCACTTCCTTGTCTCTTCCTTGTTGTTGATCCATGATGGATAT
This sequence comes from Cryptomeria japonica, assembly GCF_030272615.1. Lineage (NCBI taxonomy): Eukaryota > Viridiplantae > Streptophyta > Pinopsida > Cupressales > Cupressaceae > Cryptomeria > Cryptomeria japonica. The sequence goes on along the minus strand of NC_081415.1, from coordinate 92,743,361 downwards.
TCATTGTGCATCTCTGCATAGCAGATTAGGAACCACTGTCTGGTCATTTCCAACCTGCTTGTTCTTTATTTCTCCTCTGAATTTCTCTCCTATCGGGTCCCACCACTTGGTCACCAAGTTGTGTTGAATAGCCATCGATCTAATATCCATCACGACATAGTGACCACCATTGGATCCTCTGTTTGACCATCAGATCTTCCTTGATTTGCCCACCTATAATTCACCTAGGCTACTCTTTCAGCTAGCGAGGCCATCATGTGTCACTCCCTAGTTCTCACTAAGCCCACCTACTCGCCCCTTGGAACTGCCACTAGACTTGGGCCCGCCTTGGTTCATTCAATATTATTCTTTCGACCAAACTTCCTCCCTCAACGAGTTGTTCACATGTCTCATCAATACTTTTTTATTTTATCGATAGGACTAGTTCTGATTTCTTTGATGTACGTTATATCAATGGAACTGATGCCATTGGTGAGTCCTTTTAGAGATCCATCAAAGTCAAAATTTGTTCAATAAATCACCCTTCAGTTTGTCTATGCATCTAGTTGGCCACCATCTAGGCACCCCCTATTTGCCACCTATTGAGAGGGTATTCATTCTGGGCACTTCACAACCATGGTACAGTGATAGTCATGGATAGCCCTAGAATTTCACTCCATCATTGATCTTCCATGGATCTGCCATTGGACCACAGTGATCTGCTCGATCTTTAACTCGCCCTTTTTCAGCATGTGCCCTATCGCCAAGTCACCATGAGTATTCGGCAAGCATCTTTCTATCATGTTATAGCGACCATGGTCAGATCAACTGCAATCACCATCCAATCTACCTGACTTGCTCGACCTTTAGCTTCTTCTCACCAGCCTACCACAAAATTTGGATGCCTTGAGATGTGTGCATGCGGGGGGCCACCGACACTAAGCTTCCACTTGCCAAGAAAAGCCCTTAAGATTTGACACTTAATATGTGTGGGGCTTTGCTTTTAAATATTAAAACTCTCCTCCCCACCACCAATGTGGGTTAAATGTTTCTTCATCCTTGGCAATTGAAATTGCTTGGAAGTTTCAAAACCCTTACTTTGTCTGCAACCATGTGACCCCCCTAGCTCATAGGAGGGAAGATTTTGGATCTACACTTGCTAATTTCCTTTCCTTGGATTTTCTTCCATTGATTGGATTTGCAGAGAGTTTCATGGCCTACATGATAGGCACATGAGGGAAGAGTACTAGCTCTATTTTTCATGCCTTCAAACTAGGCGATTCAAGTTGATATCAAGTGTCATTTGAAAGTGCAGAGAAAAATTTAAAATGTGTCTCTCAAATTGACTCAAATTTATAAGTTCCAACAAAACAGGCATGTCTTCACCATCCTTCTCCCTTAATAGGTCCATGTCGCTTTCAAAATATTCAGCACCTTTAAACAAGAACTTGTGCATCAACAAGGAGTACCAGCTGAAAGGTCTATCAACCTTAGCATTATTTATCCCAATTAGGTCTTCATTGATGGCATCTATAAGAAAAGGTACAAAATCATAGGTCACTACCAAAGAAGGGTTCAAAATTTGTGTCATGATAAGCATATAATGGGTAGGCATGGTGTTTTCTACATCTTCTCCAAGAATTTGACATAGAGACCAATATATACCCTTAGCCCTTAAAGTAAATAAATTTAAAGGGAAAGGCTCCATTGTGCTAGGGCCTACCAATGTCAATCCTCCTATCTTTGCAAAGAATTCCTTCAATGGCCCATTCCTAAGATGATCCCTTTGGGCATCATAAACATTTTTGAACATTTCAAAATCAATGGGTTTCAAACAATTTGAGGCCTCACTTAGTCTGAATACCCTTTTGAATTCATCATCTTTAATTTCAATTAAGGGCCCCTCATTTACATTTCTCACAGCCCTCGTGATAGGGTCATAATTTTTAGCAATTTGGGTTAACAGATCAACGTCCATAAATACTCCAAGGACCACAAGTTTTCCAACATCTAACTCCCATATACTATTTATAGGAGTAGGTGAATTTCACTAACCAAATCCAACTCTAAACAAACCTAAACCGATCATACCTATCTGGGCATCTCTCAGCCAATACCCCTTATCATACAAACCATCACCAATCCTCAGGCGGGGAGATTTGGGCACAAGTTCTTTCATCTTGGCTGCACTATTGGTAGATTGAGCCAGTTATTCTAAAAAGTCATCACAGATAGCCCTTTCTTGATAATCTACCTTTCCCCTGAATTCCCTTCATGGTGCCATCTTAAAATTATCCTTACTTCAATTACTATTAAAGTAACCTATTTTGAATTTCAAGCACCAAATAGTGCCACATAAACAGGAAGGCCACACAGACAAGAGTTGCAAAACATAGTCATAGAAAAGACTTACTTGTTGCCTGATAAATCGTAGATTGTGCACTTGTTCTCTGCAAATCTCTTTGAATGCCCTTTAACTATTTTAAATTCCAAAAAAATGGCTTATGAAGGGATTATAATGAAAACTGAGCATTGATTATTGTCAATAAAGCTGCACACTTCTGCAATTAGTCCTTTTGAAATTTCAAATTTTGTCTCCAATGGACCAGAAAGGCTTCTTCTAAGTAATTCTCTTTTAATCACTGATGCGCAATGATTAAAGTTCAAACAAATTTCAATCATGGTCTAGTGACTATTGTTAGATCGTGCAGAACTAGCTCACCCATTAACCATATTAACTTTCAAAGTGGGCCCATCAGTTAATCAATCTCCTGCTCTTTGTCGGTGATCGATAATGGTTAAAGTTTGAGCATCTCCTCTTTGTCGATCTTTCTCTTACTTTCCAGCTCTTTAACACACCTAGGCCACCCACTTTTGGTTAGGCCCACCATTTAGTCATTAATCTACAATGAATAAAAACTGAGCACTTTCCCATTGTAGTGCAGTGATAACCATTGTATCACAAGTCAACTGCTTGATCTTTAGGCTCCTTGGTTACTTAACCATCTGCCTTAACCACCTTCCTTAACCACCTACCTTAACTGCCTACCTTAACCGCTTGCCTTAGACCACCACTAGTGGTTTGTCACTAGGTCACAAAGAATAAATGTTGTGCACTTTCCCATTGTAGCGCAGCGACAGCCTTCGATCTAAAGAAACTTATCCGGCCTTTAAGGACCCCAACAGATACAAAGGAAAAGACCTAGAACTTTAGGAAATCTGTGAAATATTTCAAAATTAATTAAAACTCACCCAAGCCTAGACTTAAAATGGCCCCATTTCAACAATGCAATGACCCTTCCACTTAAGTGGAAAAAACAATGGGCAAAAATAGAAAATAAAAAGACTTGGAGATATTAAAACAAAAAGGTTTAACCTTCAAATGGTTTTGAAATTACAAAAACCCTGGACCCTTAGAACCATAAACTCACAAAGGTCAAATTTCTAAATTTTGACAAACTTTTAAGGATAAAAGGAAAGACTTCTGACACATTCAAAACACTGATAACAGACTCAAGGCATGATGGGAAGACATTTTTTTACAAGTTGACCAAAGATATTGTGTACTACACCATGACCCCACTACCAGATGATGGTAAAGACAATCATGTTGTGACTAGTGTCATGTTAGTAGGTAAGGAAGAGTTTATCTATATAGTCAAAGAGAAGGATACCCCATGCTTTTCCATAGTGGTGAAGCTAAGAGAAGAAGTGAGGAAGAAAGAAGAAGACAAGGTGCAAGAGAGGACTACAAGTCCTAGAGAGGTGAAAGAGTTGTTGGAAAGATACAAGGGTGTAGTTGCAGGAAGAAAACCAAAGACCCTACCACCTTTTAGAGATGTAAGTAATTTCATTAACCTCATACTAGGCTCTAAATTTCCCAACAAAGTAGCATATAAGTTGACCCCTGAGCAGAATGAAGAACTTGCAAGGCAAGTACATGAGTTTCTAGAGAAAGGGTTCATAAGGAAGAGCATTAGCCCTTGTGTTGTCCTTATAGTATTGACCCCCAAAAAAGATGGTACATGGAGATTATGTACGAATTCAAGAGCCATAAACAAGATCACAATTAGGTATAGGTTCCCTATGCCTTGGATAAAAGACTTTATAGACTTCCTAGCAGGAGCCAAGTACTATTCCAAGGTGTATTTGAAGAGTGGCTACCATCAAATTAGGATAAGAGAGGGAGATGAGTGGAAGACAACCTTCAAAACAAATGAAGGAGTTTATGAGTGGCTGGTTATGCCATTTGGCCTCTCAAATGCTCCTATTACATTCACAAGACTCATGAATGAAGTATTGAACCCTTTTATAAATCATTTTGTTGTTGTATACTTAGACGATATCCTAATTTTTAGCAAGAATAGAGATGAACATCTAATACATTTGGATTTGGTATTGAAAAGGTTGAATGAAGAGTAGTTGAAGATCAATTTTTGAAAAATTTGTCTTCTTGCAGGAGGAGTTAGTGTTTCTTGGTTTTGTAATCTCTAAGAGTAGCCTCAAGATGGATCCATCCAAGGTGGAAGCAATCCTCAATTGGCCTATGCCTAGAAATGCAAGTGAGGTAAGGAGTTTTCATGGTCTTGTAAGCTTCTATAGGAAGTTTATTAAGAATTTTAGTGGTGTATGTGCACCTACGATTGACACTATATAGGGTGGTAGAAAATGTCAGTTTGTATGGACTAGTGAAGTAGGTAAGTCCTTTGAGTATTTGAAAAGAAGGGTAGTAGAGGAACCTATATTGGTTCTACCTAATTTCCATAAGGTCTTAACCATAGAATATAGTGCAAGTAACAAAGCAATGGGAGGATTCTTGAGTCAAGAAGGTAGACCAGTAGCCTTCTTTAGTGAAAAATTAAATGAAGCCAAATAAAAGTATTCAACCTATGAATTGGAGATGTATCCAATGGTCCAATCTTTAAGGAAATGGAGGCATTATTTGTTGCCAAAGGAGTTTATAGTCTATACTGATAACCATTCTCTGAGCTTCTTGAATAGACAAGACAAGCTGAACCACCAACATATGAAGTGGATGGAATACCTTCAAGCCTTCACTTTCACCATCAAGCACAAGAAAGGAGTGGCAAATAAGGTGGTTGATGCCCTTAGCAGGGGGAACTTGATAGTGATTAAGAAAACAAGAGGGTGAGTAAGAAAACAAGGAGGCATACCTACTATGAGTACCTGGTCCAATGGAAGGACAAACCCTTAGAAGACACAACCTAGATGATAGAGCAGGCCTTGGAGAAGATTGGATGCAAGGTTCTAGATTTGCCAACTCAAGAGACTTGATTTTTTCTATCCCTCGGAGTATGGTACAGGGAACCCTCTTAGTTCCATTGGTTGTTTGAATACTAGATTGGTTTTAGATCCTAGGTTGGTGTGTTAGATCAATTTGGATCCTCTTGATGTAATATGGAACCCCTTTCTAAGGCCAATTGTCTCTAAGGTCATTTATAAACCTAGAGACCAAATTGTTGGCAATTGACACTCATTGGATTAATATGTTGTCATTGATAGCAACAAGGTTCTGTAGAAGGCAGATACCAATAGATATCGGTAGATACCAGCATTGGAGTAATTAGGGTCATAATTGGCACCAACACTAACACTGACATCTAGCACTTGGTGAAGCCGACATTAGTCTGGGATCCAAAAATTTTTATTTGTAAAAATCATTTTGTATCTATTGTATAGAGCTGACATTAAATATCTTTTGTAACGTGTTGTAAGCTAACATAAGACATATTGTTTGTAAAGGATATATAGGTTAGTTTATTAGGTAATTTTGATATAGGACTATGTGTATAACAATGTGGAGAAGAAAATGATGTGAAGGATATATATGTAGATCATTTGTATGTAAAAGTTATATCATGCAATGATCAGTAGATGGTTTGTAAAGAATTCTTAGAGAAAAGGGGATACCGGTAAAAGGGTTTAGGGTTTCTGAACTCGTACAAAATAGAGCTATAACCAAAACTCTTTTTGGAACTATAGATACATTTTGTGAGTTCACCATTATTGTTTTATCTCAAAAGAAGCTTGTAGTCAGTGAGACTCTTTTGTGTTGAGAAATATGCTCTAGGCAGTGTGCCTTCCTACATGTGCAGGCCCCCATACTATGTAATATCTTTCATATGGCTAGTGAATTAATATTGTCAGTCACAAATCCTACCATGGTTTTTCATCTTTGAGGTTTTCCACATAAAATTTAGTGTGTTATGGTGTTCATTCATGTGGTTGGTTTATTTACTTCATGTTATACGTTTCTTCATTTACCAATTTATATGTGTATGTTGTAATAAGGTAAAATCTTATATTATCGACAAAATAGTAATTTCCCCCCCCCGCCTCCCCCCCCCCCACTTCTTAGTGTTCTTGGATTCCTTCAATTCCAACAATTGGTATCAGAGCCTGGTGCCTTGGAGGAAGTTTAACAGCTTGAGGAAGATCCTGAAACCGGATTCATTGAATATGGCTCTGGAGAAGCAACTTGAATTGGCACTTGAGGATTATGATGCTGAAAGGTTTAAGAACTTAAAGTTGCAAGATGAATTGAATTCTGCTAATAAATTCATTCTTTTTCTACAAGAAAGGTTATCATCTGCTCAAGCTAGGAGGAAGGAACTTTTTCAAAACCAGGATGATAAAAAGAAAAATGCACTTAAGGAAGAATGTCAGAAGCTAAGCCAAGAAAACATTCTCATGAAGAATGAAATGCAAGACCTAACTATGAGGATGTCAAAAGAAACTGAGGACAAAAAGAAGAACGAAGAAAATCTTGTTGTATCTTTGAAGAATATTGTAGACTAGCTCATGAGAATGATATGTTGAGAACTGATTCGGTACAATCCCAAAATAAAGAACAAGAGCTTGAAAGACAAATGATGGTTCTGAGAAATGATCTAACTACTGCAAGTGAGTATAAAGAAAAATTAAGGATTAGTGCTACATAGTTGGATGATTTATTGAAAAGATAAAGGCAGAGTGATGAATGTTAAGTGTCATGCATATGGAAAGTTTGGACATTTGGCTAATCAATGCAGATCAAGGAATGACATCGGATATGAAAAAGTAACTCAAAAGAACAATGTTACATGTTATGCATGCAACAAAATTGGTCATATTACTAATTACCGCCGAAGCAAGACTAAACCAGTTAGCAATGACAGAGCAAATGAGAAAGGAAAGTAGAAGATAGATGAATTACAAAAAGATCACACTAAGAGATGGGTTACTAAGTATGAATAACCAAGTGGAGATGCAACTACACCAGTAACTACACAAATAATTCCACTGGTAGAATAGAGCATTCTTGCACCGATAGGAAAATTCAATGAGTAACTGAGGCATGTTGGTATTATGGATGAATTCATCATGTGTTGCATTGGTTTTGTCATTGATGTCAACACTTACCTTCTAGAGGTCTACATTGTTCATTTTGCACTATGGTTATATTGGTTTATTGTTGAACTAACACATCATGGTTTCGTCATGGATATTGGCTTATGCACAATCACTGGTATAAGTTCACTGGTAGGTTATATGGTTCATCAGCATTGATGATGACTTGTTATCATCTAGAGATCATTTGGTTATGTTGATTACATGGATTGGATGTTTGCATTTAGTATTTTACTTATTGATCTAATTAGGTTGACAAATTTTTTTTAACTAGCAGATAGGTCTAGGTTATGGACCGGTACAAGATATCATGTTCCAGATCAACACAACACATTTTGAAAATGGTTTATTGATTGAATAATGTGTAAATGTCTTAGGCCGACATATTGTATTGCATCAAGACTTATTTTTTAATTTATTTAAAATGTAATATCTCTAGGGATCCAACCTTATCATTTGGTCTTAGGGTTTTGTATAAATAATTGTAAGATCTTATTGAAGATTAGATATTATGAGTGTGTGAAAATATTGAAGATCATTATAGAGCAAAAATAAGTAGATCCTTGTGTGAATCATGCAAATATTATCTGAAGGTTGAAGGAAAGGTTACGAAGGTGTTTGGCACTCACGGTCAAAGCTTATGCTGGTACTGAATATAGCATTGCAAATGCTATATTATACCAGTACATTGCTATTGGATTTAACCATTCAATTGTAGTTAGTGTGACTCCTATTTTGTGATTGAGTAGTGAGCTCTAGGGAGTTGGCCTTTCTACATGTGTAGACTCCATTATTGTAATCACTTACTATCTATAGTAGTATCATCTACTATGGGTAAGGTTTCCCACCATGGTTTTTCCCCTGACAGGGTTTCAATGTCAAAATCTCTATGTCATGTGTGATGGATGTTGTTTCTCTTTTTGTTTCATGCATTAAGTTATACCAGTATTAATATAACTATTAATCTATTTTACCAACACTAAGTTTCAAGTTGGAATAATTAGTTTTGGGTTATAATTTACTGACAACTAATTCACTCCCCCTCTCATTTGTCCTTCCTAGTTCCTAACAATTGGTATCAGAGCTAAGTCCTCTTTTTGCAGAAGCCTAACAGCTTGAGGAGATCCTAGGGCAGAAAATATCTTCAAGAAGGATAGTCCAAAACTTAATGGAACTAACTATGGTATATGGAAGATCAAAATGGAAATACATCTCAATTACATTGGAAGAGATATATGTGATGTTACAAAGAATGGCTATGTTGGTCCTACTCTGAATAACACTCATCCATAGACATTGGCTAAAGACTTGGAGAATAATTGCAAAGAAAGCGAAGCACTTCTGAGCGCATTATCAGATCAGCAAATCATGGGATTATCAGACCGATCTACTACAAAAGCTATTTGGGATAAACTGGAAACATTGAATGAAGGAGATACCACTATCAAAATTGCAAAACTAGAATGTTACCGGGTCAAGTATGAAAATTTAAAAATCGAAGAAGATGAAAGAATTTTTGCATTTATGGAAAGAGTTAATGAAATTATTTTAGGAATACAATGTTGTGGAGGATCCTTAAGTGAAGATGAAATTGTTTCTAAGGTTTTAATAACATTGCCACTAGCTTACAAAATGAAAGTGAAAGCTATTAATGAGTTGAGAACAATGCCTAATACATCAATTTCAAGAGATACTTTGGTTGGAAAACTTTCAACATTTGAGCTTGAAGAGTCTGGTCCTATTGCTATAGTCAAAACTGATATAGCTTTCAAAGCATCATCATCAGCATCATCATCATCATCATCTGACAAATCTAATTAGAAAGCACTTTATGTAAAAGAACTTGAAGAACTTGAAGCACTATTCACAAGGAAGATGCCTAAAGGTCCAGCAGAAAGTAAGTATGAAGGTAAAGCATCTTTCAAATGTTTTAATTTCAATAAAATTGGTCATATGGCTTCTAGGTGTCCTGATAGAAATGCAAGACTAAGAGAGGAAGCAAAAAGAACATATAAGCCTAACCTTGAATATCAGAGATATAGATTTAAGAAAAATAGAGATAAGTCATGTTACTTTGCAGATGAAGGTGTTATTGATGACTCTGATGAAGATCTAGTAGATAATGGTTGGGAATTTGTTGCAATAAAAGAAGATCCACTGACACCTATTATCAAACCGATAGAGTAGGCATTAGAAGCAAAAATTGAAGAAAAGGATGAATGGATAATTGATAGTGGATGCTTGCATCATATGGCTAGTGATAAAAGAAAATTATTATCATTACATGAAATTCATGGACATCTAGTAAGATTTGGAGATGACAAAGATTTTTAATCAAAGGGAGAGGCATTATATCTTCGGATGGTAAGAACAATACTGACAATGTTTACTATGTTGAAGGTTTAAAGCATAATCTTTTGAGTGTTGGTTAATTAGTGGAAAAAGGATTTCAATTAAAATTCAAGAATGGGAAATGCAAAATGATAAACAGAACTGGATTAGAGATTGCAACCAGTAATTAGACTTGTTGTTCTCAAAAAAGAGAAAACCCAAGTTCACCTGCAATTTACCTATGAAGCAGCCAATTTCAATCAATGAAATACTTCAAGGCTTGGGACAACATAAAAAGGATAAAAATCCTTCTACTCTTCATGCTCTGCTAAACCTAGGTGGGTGTACCTTTGATGCATAAAGTTAGATGATTGACACACATATAACAACATCAACAAAAGCAGATAGATCTCATTAAAGGTTCAAAAACAAAGAGGGTATTGTAGATAGGCTAAATCTACATTGACAACTCAACATGTTTGAACATGAGATAGGTGGAACATTACCACAGAACATAAAAGAAAGATATTATGATTTTATTTTAAAATGTTGATGCAAGTAACTCCTAGCTGTAACAAATCAGTGCCTCAATCTAAGCATAGGGTCAATACAAATAACCAAAAATGAAATCCAAGCTACACATCAGATTTACTACAAGAATCCCTGTATTAATGCTTGACATTAATACATTCTAAACTTAAAATCAAAATATCATACAAATCCAAACATTAATTCAGTTTCATAATTTTTGCTCATAGAATTTAAATCCCTTCTATAAAGGATCCCTAAGAATAGGAATTACACTCTCCCTTGGAGAGGATAAATTCAAACTCCCTTGAAGACTAGATTTATTGAAATTCAAAAATGCTTGAAGACAACCTAATGGAAACGTATATGTTATCATTATTTAGAATTTTGGGTGATTTTTCTTTTTACTCCTTTTAAATTTTTGGTTTTCATGGCTTCTTGCTGCTCCTAAGGGTTATTTGTCTAAGGGTTTAGGGTTTTTGCAAATTCACCTTTTTCCATCTTGTAAGCCCTACGTTCTATTTTCTTGTTACCTTTTTCCACTTAAGTGGAAGGGTCGGTCCATCATTAGAGAAGGGGTCCCTTTTAAGGTCTTTGCCTAGGCGGGATATAACATTCTTTTTGATTAATTCCCTTTTCCAAAATTTTTGTTTCATTTTAATTTGTCTATCAGGTGTTGTAATGCTCGTGCACCTTCTTGTTGATCCAACAATTGGTTCTCTTTCGCAATGAAAAGATGCATGATATTTACCTTTCACGAAGCGGCAAAAAGATGGTGGGCCCAACAAGTAGGTGGCTTGCAATATTAAAGAACATGCATCTCCAAGATGATCTGACGATGTGCATTGTTTCGCAATGTGAAATAACATGAAGTTTATCCTTCGCGAAGAAGTGAAATGATGGTAGGCCCGACAAGTAAGTGGATTCCAAAATTAAAGGTCGAGCATCTTTGACATGATCTAATGACAAGCATTGTTTCACATAGAAAAGATAGATGATGCTTATCCTTCATGAAGCAGTGAAAGGATGGTGAGCCAGGCAAGTAAGTGGATTCCGAGTTAAAGACCGATCAACTTGAAGTTGATCAGATGTCGTGCATTATTTTGAAATGCGAAGTAACATGATGTTTATCCTTTGTGAAATAATGAAATGGAGTTGGCTATTACATGGCAGATTAGGTGGTAATACAGCTGGATGTGCGACTAAGAAAGAAAGTGATTTGTGAATGTGACAAGTGGCTCCGATTGGATTTTCAGATTGGTCCATTTGATAAAGTGGTGGTGCTAGTGAAATTCATGATGCAGTGAGACACATGGCAGTTCAAATGTGGAGGCTGGCAAATTTCTTGGACAAATAAGTGATAGCCACGTGGAAGATACTTGTCAGAGGTTTGCAGATGAGTGGATTTGCGTAGAGGTCCCACTTTGAAGGCTAAAGAAACTAAAGACTGAGCAACTTGAAGTTGATCAGACACCACACGCTATTTTGCATTGCGAAGGTGCAAGATGTTTACCTTCCACCAAATGATGAAAAAACACTAGTGGTGGTGGTCACAGTCAGTTGTAAAAACAAGAAGTCATGGTGAAGGATAAAGGTCAAGTGGTTAGTTGTTGATCTAACAATGCACGTTGTATTGCATTGTGAAGATGCACGAAGTTTACTCTTCGCGAAATAGCAAAAGGATGGTGGGGCCCATTTCTAAGAAGGATGACTCAGGTAAGGTAAAGAATGTGCACATCTTTCATGATCCAATGGTTGGTGCTTTTTCACGATGCAAAGACACGTGAAGTTTACTCTTCGCAAAACAGTGAAAAGGCAAAACACTTAGAAAATTTATGTGGTCCGTTGGAGCCATTTTTCGAATTCAATTACAAATTAATTGCTGAAGCATGTGGCTTAATTGTTTCTAATCAATGCTCGATTGTCGTAATCATCTTCACATCAATTGAAGCCTTGGCATGAGTTTGAGGAATCTTGCAGAGGAACCAGTGCACAGAGCGAAGTTTTTCAAGAAACAAGTAAGTTTCTGCAAATTGCTTGACAGTTACAGTTTGATTGGTATCACTACATGTTTGATTTCTCAAAGAATTTGTCTAAGATTTATTTGAAATAATTGTAATTCTAAGATGGCACCATGAAGAGATTTGATGGGGAAGGTTAATTACCAAGAGAGAGCCATTTGTGATGACTTTTTAGAGAAATTAACTAGGTCCACTAATGCTCTAGCTAAAGTAAAAGAATTGGTGCCTAAAGCCTCCCTCTTGAGAATTGGTGATGGTCTATACGATAAAGAGAATTGGTTAAGGGATCCCCAGATAGAAATATCAAGCTTGGGACTTTTCAAAGTGGGTTTCAGCCAGAGAAATTCCCTTGCTCCAATGAACAGTATATGGGAACTAGATGTTGGGAAGCTCATAGTCCCTGGGGTTTTCATGGACATGGACTTGTTAACCCAAATTGCCAATAATTATGATCCCAATACTAGGACTATAAAGAATGTGAATGGCCAGTCTCTAATTGAAATAAATGTGTAGCGTCCTAAAATTGCGACACTTGCAATTTCGACTGCATTTCGGTCTTCACGATGGTGACGCAACACACAACCTGAATGGAGACCCCAAAACTTGCTCACGACACTAAAAACTGCATTTTTCATGCACCCTGGCCTGAACCTCCTTTGCACCCCGCTGTCCCGGAGGTGGGACCAGAGCGCCCAGCGCCCTGGTCCCTCAGGAACAGGGCACCTAGCGCCCTAGTCCCTCAGGACCAAGGTGCCCAGCGCCCTAGTCCTCCAGGACCATGGCGCCTAGTGCCCTGGTCCCTGGGTCCTATTTTGGGCCCGGTTTCCTAAGTGATATCGGGTCTTTTTGATTGCAATTTGGAAATATACTTCCTTGGTCGGCCTAAGGTCAGGAAAATCAATCTATCAGCCCTAATTGACAAGTATATAAACTACATTTTCCTCTCTCATTCGATATGATGGAAAAGGCGTGGAAACTATACTCAAGCATTCAAGCATTCAAGCAATTGATCATTTCAAGTCTCCATTCAAGGCTAAGTGTTGCATTCAAGTCAAGGATCCAACCATTGAAGAGGAGATCACTTATTACATGCTACATACTACAACATACAACATCTAAGCCTTCGCACATAAGGATACCAACATCCTTAGAACAAGGTATTAGTACTTGTTTTACATTACAGTCATTTACATTTACAGCTCTTGCTCATTTCTTGGTTAATTCCAAAACCGGGGTTTGACCTAAAGGCAAACCCCTAATCCCTAACCCCCCATCGTCTTCGCTTTTCTATGTGTAGGTTGCAGGTATGCGGCTGAGATTGAAGATCTGGAATCCTTGTGCAGAGACGAACCGATCCCAGTTCGTTTCGCGGATTTTTCGGAGGACCGTGGCGCCGGGCGCCATCATCCCGACAACTTTTTCTCAAATTTGCAGGACAGTGCCGTATCGACATTCTACTACTAATTCCAGGTCCGCAGCTTCATCCTATAACCTAAACTCAGTTTATAAGCGAATCTTTATGACTTTCTATGCATTCTTAGCTTAATTTCCCTAATCAACATTCTTTACAAAAGAGGGTAGCTTTGCTTTCCAAACCCTTGAAATTCATTTAGCATCCAATCTTGCCTTGTGTGGGATTGGATCTTATGAGTTTCAACCCCTCTTTTGAATGTAAAGTCTTCCCCCTAAGTGAAAACCCATCGAATCCTAGCGAACCTCCCGTCTCTCTCCTCGGAGTTAGAAGAGGAGAGAACAACTAGGGTTCGACAGCGATTTTCCGCTTTACATTTTGGTGAACCCGACTTGAACATCCTTTCTGATTTTTCATGCTTAGATCTGAAAATTGATTCCTTGATTACATTTCCATGTTTGATCTTTTGCAAAATTTTAGAGGTGATTGCATAAAAACCCTAAATTTCCTTTTTTTGAACATTGAACTTGCGAAATGTTTAATTATTAATGCTTGCTTCAGATCTGCTTTTCTATTATAAATTATCAATTCATATCTGTACTCTAATTTTGAAAATTAAGTGGTTAAATGTCAAAACCCTAATTTTTGAAACCCTCTTAATTCAACCTTTGTCCGACAATTTGACCGATCAAAACATCTCCAAATCAGCTGTAACTTTGGATTCTGCAATAAAATCACAATATCTTTCATCCCTGAAAATTTGGAAAAAAGTTGCGAGGACCGTGTTGCACTCCGAGCGCCATCGTCCCCGACATTTTTTCCAAAATTTCGGGAGCGAGATCTTGCTGTATTTTCCTGCTAAAATCCAGAATTTTGGCTGATTTTGTCAATTATAACACTTTCAAAATTACAGTCAAAGTTGGTCTTGTGATTGCTTGGTTTAAGGCTCCTAATCATTCAAAAATCATCGAAATTGAAATTTTGTGTCAAAATTGCTTTCTTACTGTCTTAAATCTGAAAAGTGTGTTTGCATTCATTCGAAATTTCAGTGCTTTATTCAAATTCTTGCATTTTGTGACTTTTGAAATTAAGTGCTTAATTACAACAACCTTGATTTCCGCTTTCAAAATTGAATTTTGCATGAAATTGAGTCAATTTTTAAAATTCAAAATTTGCATTGCTCTTGACATTCCCTCTAAAATCATAAAATTCAAAATTTCAGTTTCCCTCTTTTTCAAAATTCAAAATTTTGCATTTTTTTGACAATCTTGATAGGGTTCAATTTTGAGATTGCAACTTTAATTTGGCCTATCTACAGATCGTAAAATCACTCAATTTTTTTAGATTAGCTCTAAAATCATCATACCTTTCATCCCTGTAAATTTCAAAAAAAGTTGCAAGGACCGTGTTGCACTCCGAGCGCCACGGTCCCGAACATTTTTTCCGAAATTTCGGGAGACTGTTGTGATTGCATTTAACAGCTTAAATCTGGAAGATTGGCTGTTTTTACTGAAAATTGCTACCTGTAAATTCAAAATTTTATCTTTCTCTCTAGTGCATGAGTTTTACAACAATAAGCCCTACTTACACTATTCCCGTTAGACGAAGCCGTAGAATTAAGTCTTTCCGAGGTTTAACTACCGAGGAGATGGAACCTAATTTGAGTAGCCTTTTTAACGAGGACATGGGTAATTCCTCTAATCCTCCTAATGATGAAGAAGCTCTCCATGAAGTTTCCGTTGAACAACTTTCCAAATTGGATAACCAATTTGACGATTTTCACCAATGGATGTCTCATGAGTATCCCGATAGTCAAGCTCTTCCTTTAATTGAGGGTCTAAAATGCATGCTTCAAAGTGATAAGAATGGAATTGATGTTTTGCGTGGTATTGCACACATTGTGGATTCGAATGTGATGCCTATGAAGAGTTGTGTTGAATCTTTAGGTTATACACAACCTCCTACACAAGTCAATCATTATATTCCTTTGACCACTCCTATTGCTAGTATACCTACCTTTACATCAAACATAATGGCTACCTCTATACAAGACATACCTCCTGTGATTACTAGTCATGGGGGCAATCCTCCTTCTTCAATTAATCCTCTTCCTTCATTCAATCCAACTTCTTCGTACATTCCTTCAATGAGTGTTCCTATTACATCTTCACAAATGAACATGACGCAAGGGGGCAATTCATTTAACCATTCCATTCCTCCTTGTAGTGTTCCTCCTATCCAATCATCCCCTATGGTTGACTATCATAGGGTCCCACCACCTTACTCTTTACCCTCTTTCAATAACATCACACCGCCATCTCAATCTAACACACCTAATATGAATTCTTCGACCGAAGCTACCATTAATAATCTTGCACAGACTGTATCTTCTTTACAGCAACAAATTGCCTCTATGAATCAATCTAAGTTTAGTGTGCCTACATTTGATGTTGCGAGCCCACTTTCTCTTGACATTGTTCGAGCTATCCCTCCTAAACATGTTGAAATCCCGCATCTGGAGCTTTATAATGGTAAAGGAGATCCTCTAACACATGTTAAGACTTTTCAAACAATTTGTACTGATTTTGCTTACGACCCAAGGTTGCTTGCGAAACTATTCACTAGAACATTAAGAGACAAAGCCCTACAATGGTATTGCTCGTTGCCTTCTTATTCTATTACTTCTTTCAAACAACTTGCAAATGCTTTCATTCAACAATTTCAAAACAATATAAGTCCTAAATTTACTTTGATTGATTTAATGCATTGTAAACAAGGTGTTAAAGAAAAAGTGACTGATTTCATTGGTAGATATAAACATTTGTATGCTCAAATTTCTTTTCCAGTGCCTGATAATGATATTCAAAGAATCTTTATTTCTAATTTGCAAAAAGATATTCGAGACAAACTTCTATTTTCTGAGTTTACTTCTTTCCAACAGTTGTGTGCCACTCTTCACAATTATCAACTGACTGTGAGTCAAATGGAACAATCACATCCTATGACTCCGAGTGATAAGGGTGATAGCAGTCAACAACCATTTGGGAAGTTTAAACCGAACAGAGATTCCATCAAATTCAATGAAAACATCATCAACAACAATGTAAATGCAGCATCAGGTGTGCCTCCTATTTCTAAATTTTTCAGGAAAGAAAGAAAGTATACTCCTTTGAATGAATCATTGCATGATATTATGAATAAGTTATTGGGACAAAATGTGCTTACTCTTCCTCCTATAAGACAAATTGATCCTGCAAAGATTACTTCACCTTATTTTGATCACAAATCTTTTTGTCATTTTCATCGTCAGCTTGGTCATGATACTGAAAAATGTTTTTCTTTAAAGGGTAAAATTCAAGATTTGATTGATAATAATACTATTTTTGTTTCTGGAGTGAATGATAAAGGCAACACATCTGTAGCTCCTCCTAACCAAAATCTTCATATTTTTACTGATCCATTACCTTCTCATACCTCTCATACCTCTAATGCGATTGAGGCTAATGATTCCTCTCTTTCATCTGATGGTCTCGTGTCTATGACTCCGAATGTGGTTAACTTTGTAGAGCAGCAAGAAATCCCTAAAGAACCTTCCATCACATTTAATTCTAGTGAAACCATTAGAGCACCTGATGTTCCTTTATACATAGTTGCAAAAGTCAAGAATATGCCTTGCCGTGGAGTGCTTATTGATCCTTCGTGCATGGTTAATGTTATTACTGAAGAATTTCTTTTTACTTTGCAATTGAATCAAGTGATATATGACAAAACAGATGTGATTGTGAAACTATTTGATGCATTTTCTTCTCCTGCAATTGGTTCTATTACATTGCCTATTGAGGTCCATAATAAATCTCTTGATGTGAACTTTGCTATTATTCCTTCTTCCGAACAATTTCGTGTGAAGCTTGGCTATCCTTGGCTATCTTCCATAAAAGCTATTGCTTCTCCTATTCATAAATGTTTAAAATTTCCCCATAATGGTGAAGTTGTTACTGTCAATCATAGTCTCTTTAAACCAGCTGAAAGAACCTCTAGTGTTCCTATTGATTACTTTTGGCCTAAACAATTCCAATCTCTTCCTCCGCGAAGTGATCATCTTTTCAAATCTTATCAAAAGTGGAAAACAGATATGATCCTATCTCTAAGTGAAACTAGAACACCTAAACTTGACATCCCTATCATTCTTGAGAAGGAAATTCTTCCTTTGAAAGACAAAACTAATGTCTTTCCCCAAGAAGATTCCCAACCCATCCCCATGGATGTGACTATGTCTATGCCTAATAAATCTTCTAAGAGTAGATCTATACCTCCTCGTCATGATGGACTTGGTCTTCTCCCTAAACCAAATATTCTTCCCTTATATGGAGCAGTTCCTCCACCTGCCTTTTATAGAGAGAAGAGACCTTCTTCTTCTCCTATTATTCAGCCTAAGAGACCACAACCTAAACACCCAAGTGCTAAGGATGAGCACATTCCTCCTCCTCTATTTTCTACACTTCCTACTAAGACTCGACAAAATCGTTCTGCACGTGAACGCCGACAAAAGCGTCGTCTTAGGGCTCAAGCAGCTGCTTCTCAAAATTTACAATCTCCAAAAACACCTTCAACAAGCATTATTCCATTTTCTCCTCAGCCGGATATTGAGCCTAAATCTCCTAAACATAAGATGCATGATGGTCTTGATCCTGTGTGAGTTAAAGATCCTATTTTTATAAATCTTGATGATGATATAGATGAGAATGTTATTCATGATGAAAATGTTACTCCTCTTGCTTCTGACAGTGAATATGAACTTGTTGATGTTGATAACCATTTATCTAATGAATTTTGAAAAGCACTTATCCTAGCTCCTAGACAAGAACAATGTGGCTCGGAACATGAACATAGCCCTTGTTTGGATCTTGTGATAGCTCCATCTGCTGTGTTGGATGTTCCTCCTCTAGCATGTTCCCTGCCTTCCTGAAACATTGATCAGCAAGATCGGGGGGTAGATGACGTGCTAGACTAGTTACATTAGCATGGTAGATTCTCTCCCCCTCTCTTTTGTTACTTCTTCTATATGTTATTCTCATTCTTCTATTTATTGTCCTTAGTGTTGTCTACTTGAGGATGATGCAAAGCATTGAGATCTCTTTGGTCTCTCTCATGTTGACTCAAAAGACACATGTGTTCCCTTCTTCTAGGTGACCTTCCTTGATTGGGGAATGAAGAACAATTATGCATACATACATATGATATATACATGACTTATCATACAGCATACTGACCTCGAGGAAAGCGAAGTCACCTCGTGCTTTGTGTTTTGTATCTATTATCCTTGGGTTTATCTCACACTTGGGGGCTAAATCTTTGCGATAACGTGCTCCTTTCCTTTCTCATTTCCTATGTGTATCACTACGTTAAAACAATCACCCCCGTTGAGGCGTGTGCGATCGCTTTAACGTAGGGGGGCATACACCCTGTCTATCCTTTCAACAATACTTGAAAATTTCTTGGCAAACTTAGCTTTGTCTTGAAAATTTTTGGTATTTCTTTTGCATGACTCATAGTGAGGGAACCTTACTACTGACAGTCATGGTTCTCCCTCGTGATCTTCCCTTTTACTTTGTCAATCGAAGTCATAAGATCCTTAGTCCACTGGGGGCTTAGTGTGTCTTGCCTCCTTGACGTGGTGAAAGTCTTTCAATGTTGTTTCCTTGTACTTTACCGGAAGTATGAGCATACATACTCCCGCTAAAGTGGGGGCTAAATGTAGCGTCCTAAAATTGCGACACTTGCAATTTCGACTGCATTTCGGTCTTCACGATGGCGATGCAACACGCAACCTGAATGGAGACCCCAAAACTTGCTCACGACACTGAAAACTGCATTTTTCATGCACCCTGGCCTGAACCTCCTTTGCACCCCGCTGTCCCGGAGGTGGGACCAGAGCGCCCAACGCCCTGGTCCCTCAGGACCAAGGCGCCCAGCGCCCTGGTCCTCCAGGACCATGGCGCCCAGCGCCCTGGTCCCTGGGTCCTATTTTGGGCCCGGTTTCCTAAGTGATATCGAGTCTTTTTTATTGCAATTTGGAAATATACTTCCCTGGTCGGCCTAAGGTCAGGAAAATCAGTCTATCAGCCCTAATTGACAAGTATATAAACTACATTTTCCTCTCTCATTCGATATGATGGAAAAGGCGTGGAAACTATACTCAAGCATTCAAGCATTCAAGCAATTGATCATTTCAAGTCTCCATTCAAGGCTAAGTGTTGCATTCAAGTCAAGGATCCAACCATTGAAGAGGAGATCACTTATTACATGCTGCATACTACAACATACAACATCTAAGCCTTCGCACATAATAATACCAACATCCTTAGAACAAGGTATTAGTACTTGTTTTACATTACAGTCATTTACATTTACAGTTCTTGCTCATTTCTTGGTTAATTCCAAAACCAAGGTTTGACCTAAAGGCAAACCCCTAATCCCTAACCCCCCATAGTCTTCGCTTTTCTGTGTGTAGGTTGCAGGTACGTGGCTGAGATTAAAGATCTGGAATCCTTGTGCAGAGACGAACCGATCCCAGTTCGTTTCGCGGATTTTTCGGAGGACCGTGGCGCCGGGCGCCATCGTCCTGACAACTTTTTCTCAAATTTGCAGGACAGCGCCGTATCGACATTCTACGGCTAATTCCAGGTCCGCAGCTTCATCCTATAACCTAAACTCAGTTTATAAGCGAATCTTTATGACTTTCTATGCATTCTTAGCTTAATTTCCCTAATCAACATTCTTTACAAAAGAGGGTAGCTTTGCTTTCCAAACCCTTGAAATTCATTTAGCATCCAATCTTGCCTTGTGTGGGATTGGATCTTATGAGTTTCAACCCCTCTTTTGAATGTAAAGTCTTCCCCCTAAGTGAAAACCCATCGAATCCTAGCGAACCTCCCGTCTCTCTCCTCGGAGTTAGAAGAGGGGAGAACAACTAGGGTTCGACAGCGATTTTCCGCTTTACAGAATGATGATGAGTTTAGGAAAGTTTTCAAACTTAGCAAGGTATCAAATTATTTAGAGCCCATTAATTTTGAGACACTTGCAAAGGTCTATGATGCACAGAGACAACACCTCAGAAATGGCCCCTTGAAGGAATTCTTCACCAAAATAGGAGGACTAATAGTTGTAGATCCTAGCACCATGGAACCATTTTCATTAAACCTATTTACTTTGAGGGCTAAAGGGATGTACTGGTCCTTATGTCAGATTTTTGGGGAGGATGCAAAAACTACTATGCCAACCCACTATATGCTCATGATAGCATAGATTTTGAACCCATCTCTGGTAGTGACTTTTGATTTTGTAGCTTATCTCACTAATGCCATTCATGAAGGGTTGATAGGGATAAAAAATGCTAAGGTGGACAGACCTTTTGGATGGTACTCTCTCCTCATGCACATGTTTTTATTTAAAGGTGCTGAGTATTTTGCTAATGAGATGGACCTGATCAAGGAAAAAGATGGCGAGGACATGCCCGCTTAGTTGTAGAGCATAATTTGGTCTTGGGATAGAGAAGATACAAGTTACTTAAAGTTTGATAGATGTTTTGCATCTAGGCTTAGAATCCTTCTGTGCCCACAAAACCCTAGGATTCCCAAATCTCTCCTTGAATTCCTTAGGCCTAAGGAATTTGTTGAAGACATCAAAATTGTGCACAACTGGGGTGATATATATTTATACCTTGTTTATACTATGTTCAAAGTTTTTGGTTTTAGAGGAGCTCCATATTTTCTCCCATATCAAGTCCCATTGAAGATAGGAATTGCTGAGGTCCTGGGGCAAATTGGAGGCTTGCAAGAAGCAAAATTGACAAATAGGGGGAAGGGAACCATTTTCCCAACTATTACTATTGCACATCAATTTGTAATAACCAAGGGTGGTTGGACACATTTTGATGATTTCTTTCAGCCACATATGTTGTCTACTACAGTGGCAAGATTTGTCGATCTAGAGGATTTATTTAATGGTATGTTTAAGAAGAGAGTTGTATGTAAAGGTAAAGCACACCAGTTTCACTTCCCTGAGGATTTAATAAGGAATGAGTTCAATTTGGCTAAGCAAGAAATTAGGAAAGAAAAATGGCTAGCTTTCAAGAAGACTTTGGATTTCATTCATTATTTTGACAGTAGTTATGATACCCTAGTTAGTTTTCATCCTTTTCAGGAAAAGATTAAATTTTTGGTAGATTAATTTGAGGATCTAATGCAAACCTTGAAGGAAAAGAAGGAGGTTGTGATGAAATCCAATCCTAAAAAGGCCAAATTGGCTTTAGCTAGCCCTTCCTATGCCAAGGTAATCTCCCTAGGAAAATATGTAGTGCAGAAAAGGTCAAAGTATAGTGTACTAATGCCAATAAGGGAAGAGCCTTCTACTTCAAAAGATAAAAGGGAATTAGAAGATGTTGAGATTTGAGACTCCCCTAAAAGGTAGAAAGTAGGGGTAGAAGTGGAGACAGATGAGCCTTTGTATTCTCCCTCCCAATCCCTAGCACATGTAGGGGATGAACATGTAGTAGCAGAGAAACTGTTGCAACTAGGAAGTCTTGGGGAAATTGCTCTCACTTATGAGGAGTTGTAGGAAGGAATGCCTGAAGAACCAACAAGTGCCCAAATGGACTTAACTGTAGAGGAATTTATTGGTAAATAACTGGACCTTGTCATTAAGTAGGCCAGTGAGGAGTTTTTGGCAGATGATAGTTTCATTAAAATAGGGTCCTTCTTTTAGTTTATGTGGAGAAAGAATATAGACCAGTTTAAGGTAAGATGCGAGAAAAGAAAAAATGAGTGTCCTCACAAAGATACATCTATAGTTGAGGTAGATATAAAGCAAGAAATATTGACAGAGTTTGGGGCCATCACCCTCAAGCAAGGAAGGAAGATGATTGTAGAAGCGGGAGTTTTGATCCTCCTTGAATGGGATATAGCAAATGCATTAGTGCTTGAGGCAGCAAGGAAAGAAACAAAGCCCCTGGAAGGAGTGACTTATAGCAATGATCATGTTGCCTTAGTCATGTGGTCACTAAGGAGAGAGGAGAGCAAAAAGAGGAAGGACACCTTAGAGTCTAGCTATCTCGGAGGTATGATTGTGAAGAGAGTGAAGGACATAGGGGTAGTGGAGGCTGCTAGCACAATTTTAGAATCAACAAAATTCAACATGGCTATAGTTGAGAAAGAGGCCAAGGAAAAGGTTGATCTCTAGGTTAAGTTGGAGGTAATCCTAAAAGCCTACAATGAAGCTAAATTTGAAATAGCTCAGAGGGACAATACAATTGCCAAATTGAAGAATCAAATAGCAGGGCAACATCATCAAGGTGAATCTTCTACCTTGATGATTGCTTCTTCTCTAACTAAAACTCCATCTGCTAGTCCAATCATTGAGTTTCCCTTGTCCCCTGTAAATCCCAGTTTCCAATCTACTGAGTCTATTTAAGATGAAATAGAAAAATTAAAACAAGCTCAAGCCATATTTGCAAGTAAATATGAGGAAAAGATTAGGGGCACAATTTTAAAGTTTGTTGACATAGTGGGAGCTTCTATTGTGTACATATATATGAAGAGATTTTTGAGCATGTTGATGGCATTAAAGGAGGACTAGGCTACCCTGGAGCCAATTTTGGATAAATGGATGGTTAGAGAGGTGGATTTGGAACTTATGTGCTCATCTTATGAAGAGGATAATGTTGATGCCACTATTAAGTCCACTTGTGAGCTAGTAAAAGGCATGTCTAGGTTGGTAGAGGAGAGATCTAGTCTAGAAAGAAAGGCAAACCTGTATAGAAAAGAGTATACTGACCAAAAGTATGAATTATTTCCTGGAGGTTTTGTTAGTGCCAGCAAAATAAAGGATGAGGAAGTGTGGCTTGGCGAGCTAGGCCATAACTTATCTCAATGGATAAATGATGTTATCAATTCATATGATACATATTTATTCATTAGAACAATTAAGGAAATTGAAAAGATAAAGTCACACTATAATTTTCTGGAAACTGAAGTTCAGAAGTTGAGGAACACCTGGAAAAGATTAAATAAATTGAAGAAGAAAATTATTAGTTACTCCTAGCCTAATGATGATGTGTTTAATGACTGGAAAAATAAGTATATGGTGCAAGAAGCGGAGGATAAAGAATAATTAACTGATGTTGCAGCATTGTAACAACCCTCAGGGAGTTAGGAGTGAAAATGATTTGTAACCTCTTTTTGAAGGGAATTATAGTTGCAAAAAACTATTCCTAGGAAATTCCAAAGCTTGTTGCATCCATATCATTATAAATGGATACCAGGACATTAAGAAAGGGCATCACAAGAATTTGTAAAGAAACTCTGCCAAAATTTATCTATAATTTTCTGGTTTTTCAAAAATCACCTTGAGATATGTACAATTTTGAAAATGAATGTTAATATATAGATCAAAGCATTTTGAGCCTAAATTTTTGTTGTCTTCTTGTGCGCATTCATTGATTTACTAGTTTCTTTTAAATAATCTAGGGTTTCTTGATTGAATAGGGATTGCAAGGCAACCTTATAGACATGTTTTAGGTTTTTCTCTCAAGGAGAGGAATTAAATGTACGTGAAATCTCTTTGTTAGTAAATCAATAGTTTTTTGCTTGAATTTGATAACCGGGTTTAGCATAAAGGAAAAAATTATATATATGTCAAGCATATATTAGGTTGATGAAGCTAGAGTGATGAGATGTATGTGAATGTCTAGATTTAGAATTTTTGTCTAGTTTGGGTGACTCTGTAGCCTGGATAAGACACTGATAGCATTTGTGGAGTTTTTTCTATCTTTCTTGGGGTCAAGAATGAAAATGAACAAATGTTTTCTTTTAAGTTTTAGTATTGTTGAGGTGATAAGGTTCACAGGTTTCTAACACTAGTTTACTGTGGATCTTATATTATAATTGTGAAAGTATTCACAAAAGGTATACCCACCTGAGCTTAGGATAAGCTTAAAGTGTAGAAGGTTTTGTATAAACCTTGTTATATATTATTCTAGATTTTTATTTTCTTATCGTTCTCTCCACATGCAACAGAGGCTCTAATTTTCTTACAAAGGGGACATGGAAATCAAAATTTGAGAACAACAAGGTATATGCCTTACATATATGTGACCTGCAACTAAGAATTTATAGTTAAATAAATCCCTTCAATGCTAGAAGAATGGGAACATCAACAATTACAACCCAAAAAATAAAAAGCATCACACTGGAACCCCTCTTTGAAATCTCTCTCAAAGAATTTCATTAGAAATTGGAACCCTTACAAATGAGAAGAATTGAGAATATAAAGAAGAGGGAAAAGATCAGATCTGCATTACAAATTGCCATGTGTCCTATTTCCCCAACAAAAAATATTATTTACATTCCTATGGAAACCGCTCTCCAAATATTTGACAAGTATGAAAACTGATAGAAAAAATGAACTCCTTGTTTTGTGAGCTTTCTAATGATATATAATATGCCCATATTTGGAAAAAAAATAACCCGTCGGCAATTAATTTTTATGTACAGCCAAGCGTAACCACGCATTTAAATTTCTTCATTTTCACTATAGTCAAAACTATACATTTAATCTTTATTTGCTACCCTTTCTTCTCTACCACCTCATCCACCACATCAGCACTGTCAAACCTACCTTAGGCCTTGGCTCCTTTTTGTCGTTGATCCACAATAGATATTCATTAAGCAGTTTCCCATTGCGGTATAGCAACCACTGTTGATCTTCATCTAACCTGCTCGATCGTTAGCCAATTTAACCTTCAAAGTGGGCCCATCATTCAGTCACTCATTTGCAAACCCCTAGCCATGTGGCACCTCCTAATTTATCTGCATCCAGCTGGCCACCATCTGACTTGCCACCTGACTTGCCACTAGTCTGCCACCTCAACATGCCAGCACTAGACTTTGGTTCTTCTTTGTCAGTAATCTGCAATGGATATTTATCATACAACTTCCCTTTGTGAATCAACAACCACCGTCAAATCATCTTCAACCTCCTCGCTCTTTATCCTCCATTCTTTACTGCACATGCTTTAGCACTGGGTCATGATGAATAACTAGTGAGCATCTTTCCATTGCGGTACAATGACCAACATCGCTCTGCATCTAACTTGCATGCTCTTGAATCTTCATACAAATTGTGCCACATGTCAACCTCACGTTCACTTACAGATCCACCCGTTCACCACCTGGGCCCACCAGCTAGACCTGGTCCTACCTTGTCACCAAGTCATGATGGGTAACTAGTGAGCAGTTTCCCATCATGGTATAGTGACAACCGTTGATCTTCCTCAGATCTTCTCACTTGCTAACTCACCTTTTTGCTGCACATGCTTTGTCGCTAATCCACGATGAGTTTTGGTTGTGCATCTTCCAATCATGGATCAGTGACCACCATTGGATCATTTGTGATCACCGCCCAATCTGCCTGACTTGCTTGACATTTAGCTTGTATCCTTGCCAATCTGTCACAAAATTTGGTTTCCTTGAGATGTGTATCTATGTGCAGGCCCCGCTGATCACCAATTGTCTCACCTACCACACGCTCGACAAAAGCCATGAAGCTTTTGTTATTTGCATTGTGAGTGACTTTTCATTTAAACCTTAAGAAATTTTAACCCATAATGAATGTGGGATAATTTTTTTGCATTTCCCATGGTTGGCGCTACCTCCACCTTTTGCGCATATATCTACCATGGCATGCGCATTTGCTTGCTAATTTCTAACTATTTTTTAGCCTATGCACAGAATTGGCCTTACACCTACCAATTGAATTTGTTTAAAAGTTTCTAAAGTCTTCTCCATAGTGCCATTCTGGTGCGCAAGCTCGAGGAGCATACTGGCAGGGTGCGTGGCATGTGAGGCCAAGATTGTTGGCCTGAGCATTTTCTTTACAATTTCCAAGACCTCTTCACCAGGTTCATTTCATTACAGCTTGGTGTCGCCTCTTAGGTTGATTCATTAGGTAATCATTTGAAAGTATAGATGCAAAATTTTGAAATGGGGCTCTCAAATTCCTCAAATTTTATGAGTCTCAATAGTGGCTCTGACTGGGGATGGTTGATTGCTAGATTAACACAAGAATCTAGAATCTGTGGTAAAGCAGACCATCCAAAATTAGGTAAATCACTTCTCTTCTTAAATTATTTAATGAGCTTCACTCTCCAAAAAAGAGGTTCCTTATTCTACCCAAACAACTAGGTACCTTTATTGAACACCACACAACTGAAAATAAAGCAACTGTACAATATAGACACACATATTTACAACTGATTAAACTACCCCAAACAATATTACCATTTACCTCTGTCAAAAATCTTATTTTCATCACTTGATAATGTAAATAGTTTGAAGCAAATATTGATCATGAGAGTGGTGTTTGTATTGTGACACACATAATTTTGAACCTTACTTTCATGATCAACTATTGAAACATATCCGTTCTTTTCATCATCTACTAAATGCAATAAATTAGCATCTTTAATATCCCACTCTTGAAAAAATGAATATACCTCTAGCTCAAACATATAATCTGAAATAAGATTTGAACATTCACTCATGTTCGCATGAAAAACTTCAAGATGGGGTTCAAACACACTAGTAAGAAACCCAGTACAAAAATCTTCATCCTAACACATGTCATTGCTGCATGGAACGATATCAGCATCAAGAACTAGTTCATCATTTACAACATCTAGCATATCCAGCATCTCTTGATACAAGAGGTTAGAAATAAAATGCAAACCCCTTTTGTGAACATTATGGCAAAGAAGTGGTTGGTCCATGTCTATATTGACATGAAATAAAAAATTAGAAGATTTGTTAAAGATACCATCCATTCTGTTGTCATGATCATCTTCATCTAAAAGGGAAGAAATAGAATCTAAAATAAAATTGTGTTCAACATTCCATCTGTCACAATCACAAGGATTGACACTATGACCATCATTTTCATTGGAATCATCTTGGTGAGGAATATTAGCATGTATATCAGGGTAACAATGAACTTCAACAGTTTCATCATTGTTGCTGGCATATGAGTAATTATCAACATCTTCACAAGCAATAGGCTCTTCATCAGCATATATAGAAATATTTTTAGGATTATGCACATCAATCTCTATGTCAATGAAAGAATTACTATTGTCTTTAGTTGTATCTTCATGACTGTGGTTCTCACATTCTTTTGTTGATAATTCCTTGTCATAAGACTTCTCTTCAGCCTTTGTTGAAACATGGTGAGTATTTGCAATTTCCTTCATGTCATCATTAATTAATGCATTTAGTTGTTCAATCCTTTCAAGAAGAGTTGCACACTGTCATTCAACACTTTCATGTTTACCTTGATATACATTAGTAACATGTAAAGACCACTCCTCATCACCATCATCATTTTCATCATCATCATCATTATGAGATGCATGATTAACTTCATCAGATGAATTTATAGCATGTGCACTTAAAGTTTCTGTCACAAAACTATCTATTAGATCAACGTGTTGTTCATCCAGTGTATAAACATTCAGTTCATAGTCCTTTTCTAAAAAAATTCTCTTTACCACTTTACAAAAGGCTCTCCAACATTTGAACTTTCTTGTCCACAACTTCAAGAGCTTCTCTAAGTTCTACAATTGTTTGTAATCGCACTACACTTTGTTGTTCAATGTGACATTCTTTATAAATTTGTTCATCAATGTGGGTTGTATTTTCATTGCAATCATCCGTACTATTAAAATTTTCTGAATTAATTTTGTGCACAACTTTCATATCCAAAAGATCATCAACATGATTATAAGAAGTGAAATCTGAAAGAACTCTAACTTCATCTTCAACACAATTGGCATTATCAATATCTATACGAGGATCAACCATTGTTTGCACCAAACAACTCTAATTTTCATTTAGAATTAAATTATTGGTGTTTCTGATACAAATATGAATACCAAAGCTCTGAACATTAGTTCTCACTTTACAATTAATTGCAACATTACAAACACTATGATAGCGGACACCGACAAATAAAAATCCTTTAGGAATACCATATTTTAAGTTTTTCTCTATGTCCTTGGCTATTACAAAAGCCTGATGTAATGTCTTTGGCTCTTTATCCCTCAACCTATAACTCATATTACTTCCAATGGCATCCAAATAAATCACTAAACACACTTCGTCATTTAGTCTATACGCTTGTGGGATATCATCCAGTGCTTTGGAAAATTTGACATTGAAGGCTGGCACTAATTCACCTTCCTCAACTCTAATCTCCATCAACTTCCTCAACATATCATTAAAGTTTATTCTCTCAGCAAATTGCTCAAGAAAAGATGCAACTAATTCTTCCCATGAGGGAATAGAAGCTTCCTGCGAAAATGAGAACCAAATCCTAGCATCCCCTTTCAAGCTCTGCACAAACAACTTCATGCAAATATCCTCATGATAGATATCATAGTCATTCATGAAATCAACAAAGTTTTGCACATGCATTTTTGCTGATTGTAGCTGGTCCCCATTAAACAATGGTAACTACTTCCTAATGTCACTTGGAATCTGATTCGAGTAACCAGGTATGTTGTCAAAACAAAATGGCACATAAACTTTAATAGAGAAATTTCTACAACAATCCATTACTAGATGCAACCTTGCTAAAATACATTCACAATTTTCAACCAATAAGAATTATTGCAGCTTAGAGTCTACCTTCCCTATTATCCAAAATACTTCACCCATGCTTTTAAGCTGATAGGAGCATGCAACCTAACTTATTGTTTTTCCTTCTTAGTGCTGAAATTCCCTTAGTAAGGAACAAAATTTCTTACAATCTTTAATATCAATTTTGGCAAATACCTGGACATTGCAGCTGTTGCTTTGATATTAGGTGAGATCTTTCTCAAATCTTCTAACTTTATACACTAATCTTCATACAAAGTTGCCACCTCCTTCACAGAGGAAAATATCTTTAATAAATTTCTAGGATCTCCAACAGAATCACACTTCCCTCAAATCAGCTATAGATTAAATTCTACATGTCAACATTTTTAAAACTTTTCCCAAAAAATGGATAGGCATAACTCTGAGATTCGATTTAACATGAATTGTTATTATACCTCCCCAATAGAGTTGCCATTTTTTGTTGTTCTCAAAAAAGAGAAAACCTAAGTTCACCTACAATTTACCTATGCAGTAGCCAATTTCAATCAATGAAATACTTCAGTGATTGGGACAACATAACAAGGATAAAAATCCTTCTACTCTTCAGGCTCTACTAAACATAGGTGGGTGTAACCTTGATGCATAAAGTTAGACTGATGACACACATATGACAACATCAACAAAAGAAGATAGATCTCATTAAAGGTTCAAAAACAAGGAGGGTATTGTAGATAGGCTAAATCTACATTGACAACTCAACATGTTTGGACATGAGATAGGTGGAACATTACCATAGAATAGAAAAGAAAGATATTATGATTTAATTTTAAATTGTTGATGCAAGTAACTCCTAGCTATAACAGATCAGTGCCTCAATCCGGGCATAGGGTCAATACAAATAACCATAAATGAAATCCAAGCCGCACATCAGATTTACTTAAAGATATCCCTATATTAATGCCTGACATTAATACATTCTAAAATTCAAATCAAAAGATCATACAAATCCAAACATTAATTCAGTTTCACAATTTTTACTCATATAATTTAAATACCTTCTGTAAAGGATGCCTAAGAATGGGAATTACACTCTCCCTTGGAGAGGATAAATTCAAACTCCCTTCAAGACTGGATTTATTGAAATTCAAAAATGCCTAAAGACAATCCAATGTAAACGTATATATGCCTTACATATATGTGACCGGCATCTAAGAATTTATAGCTAAATGTATCCTTTCAATGCAAGAAGAATGAGAACATCAACAATTACAACCCAGAAAATTAAATGCATCAGACTAGAACCCCTCTTCGAAATCTCCCTCAAAGAATTTCATCAGAAATTGAAACCCTTACAAATGAGAAGAATTGAGAATATAAAGAGAGGGAAAGGATCATATCTACATTAAAAATTGCCATGTGTCCTATTTCCCAACAAAAAATATTCTTTGCATTCCCATGGAAATATCTCTCCAAATATTTGACAAGTATTAAAACTAATAGCAAAAACAAACTCCTAGTTTTGCGAGCTTTCTAACGACATATAATATGCCTATATTTGGGTAAAAAATAACCCATCAACAATTAATTTTTCTTTACAACCAAGTGCAACCAGGCATTTAAATTTCTTCATTTTCACTATAGTCAAAACTATACATTTAATCTTGATTTTCTATCCTTTTTTCTCTGCCATGTGGCACCTTGTGCTTGGCTCACAGATCCATTGTTTGCCACCTCATTTGCCACATCATCACTACCGGACCCATCTTAGGCCTTGGCTCCTCTTTGTCACTGATCTGCAATGGATATTCATCGAGTAGTTTCCCATTACGGTATAGTGACCACCATTGATATTCATCTAATTAGCTCAGTCGTTAACCACTTTAACCTTCAAAGAAGGACCATCATTCAGTCACTCATCTATAGACCCCTGGCCATGTGGTGCCTCCTGATTTGCCTGCATCTAGCTAGCCACCATATGACTTGCCACCTAACCTACCACCTCAATGCCACCATGTTAGCACTAGACTTTGGTTCTTCGTTGTCTCTGATCCGCAATGGATATTCATCGTGCAACTTCCCTTCGTGGATCAGTGACCACCATCAGATCATCTTCAACATGCTTGCTCTTTATCCTCCATTCTTTACTATAGGTGCTTTGTCATTGGGTCATGATGAAAAACTAGTGAGCATATTTCCATTGTGGTATAGCGACCACCGTCGATCTGCATCTAACTTACATGCTCTTTAATCTTCATACATCTCATGCCATGTGTCAGCCTCTGGTTCAGTCGCGGATCCACCTGTTTGCCACTTGTATCCACCACTTGGACCTAGGCCCACCTTGTCACCAAGTCATGATGGGTAACTAGCGAGAAGTTTCCCATCACGGTATAGCGATAGCCATTGATCTTCCTCAGTTCTGCTCACCTGTTAACTCCCCTTTTTGCTGCACGTGCTTTGTCACTGATCCACAATGAGTTTAGGTCGTGCATCTTCCAATTGCAAATCAATGATCACTGTTGGATCATATGCAATCACTACCTGATCTGCCTAACTTTCTTGACATTTAGCTTCTTTCCTCAATAATCTGTCGTAAAATTTGGTTTCCTTGAGATGTGTGTCTGTGTGTGGGCCCCACTAATCATCAACTGTCTCACCTACCATGCGCTCGACAAAAGCCACAAAGATTTTTTTATTTGCATTGTGAGTGAATTTTCATTTAAACCTTAACAAAGTATAACCCACAGTGAATGTGGGATAATGTTTTTGCATTGCCCATGCTTGGCGCTGCCTCCATGTTTTGTGCATATGACTGCCATGGCATGCACATTTGCTTTGTAATTTCTAAGTCTTTTTTAGCCTGTGCACAGACTTGGCCTTACACCTGCCAATTGAATTTGTTTGAAAGTTTCTAAAAACTTCTCCATATTGCCATTTTGGTGCACAAGCTCGAGGAGCATACTGGTAGGGTGCGTGGCATGTGAGGCTGAGATTGTTGGCCTGAGCATTTTCTTTACAATTTCCAAGACCTCTTCACCAAGTTCATTTCATTCCAGCTTGATGTCGCCTCTCAGATTGATTCATTAGGTAGTCATTTGAAAGTGCAGATGCAAAATTTTGAAATGGGGCTCTCAAATTCCTCAAATTTTATGAGTCCCAACAAGGCTAAAGGTAATATGTTTCACTTGAATACCAGTGATAAGACATGTTTGATTGCACACATTGATGAAAGTTGGTTATGGCATAAAAGACTTTGTCATGTGGATTTTGATTGCATTGTAAAGATCAATTCAACTAAGGCAGTAAGGGACTTACCTAAGATTGTGAAACCTCATAATCCAGTATGTAAGGAATGTCAAATGGGAAAGCAAGTTAGAACAATATCTAAGAGCATTTCTAAGAAATCCAATAATATTCTTGCTTTAATTCATACTAATTTATGTGGTCTAGCAAGAACAAGAAGTTTTTAGGGTGATAGATACTTTATGCTAATAATTGATGATTATTCTAGAATGTGTTGGGTTACTTTTTTCAGGGAGAAATCAAAAGCTTTTGGAAGATTCAAGATATACAAGGCAATGGTAGAGAATAAAACCGACAAGAAAATCAAATGTTTGAGATCTAATCAAGGAGGAGAATTTACATCAAGGGAATTCAATTCATTCTATGAGGAGAATGGAATCAAAAGACAACTATCAACACCCCAGACACCCCAGTAGAATGGAGTTGTGGAAAGGAAGAACAAAACTATACTGGATGTAGCAAGAACCATGATGATGGAAGAAAATCTACCTCATGTGTACTAGAGAGAAGTAGTGAATACTGCGGTCTATACTTTCAACAGAGTTCACATCAAAGGTGAAACCAGTAAGACCCCTTATGAATTATGGTTTGGTCATACTCCTACTCTTAAATACTTCAAAATATTTGGAAGCAAATGCTATATTAGGAGAGATGAGTTTATTGGCAAATTTGATCCTAGAAGAGATGAAGGAATATTTCTTGGTTATTCAAGTAGAAGCAAGGCATATAGATGTTAGAATAAAAGATTGTAGAAAATCATTGAGAGTAGTAATGTGAAGATATACAAACATTTTAGAGAAGAATCAAGATCTATAAAACTGGCACAAATTGCACTGGTAAAGAATGAATAACTAGTCACACCAGCATCATCAGAAAACTCAACCATGACTGAAGAACAACAGCCTGTAAATGTAAATCCGAATAAACCCAGGTCTGTAAGATTGAATCATTCAGAAAATCAGATAATTGGAAATAAAAATCAAGGTGTTATGACTAGAGGAAGATTGGCAAATGAAGAGGTATGTTTAATTTCTCAAGTTGAACCAACATCAGTCGTTGAAGCATGTCAAGATAAACATTGGATAAAAGCAATGGAAGATGAATTAGAACAGATTGAAAAGAATAATAGTTGGACATTAGTTCCCCCGCCTCTTACCAAAATTTTGCACATTCCAAAATTGGTCCCCTAATGAAACCTTGCATTCATTCATTTTGAAAAGGTCCAAAATCATGAGCAAAAAATTAGAAATATATGTTTTTTTTCTAACTTATTTGCTTCATGTGCAAATATAGGAAAAGCAATGCAACATGTGGGTTAAAAATGGGCTCCCAAAGAGGCTAAGCTCAATATGCTGATTTAAGAATACCAAATTCTCCCTACCACCTGATCAAGTAGTGACAAAGAACAAGCTCGATGATTTTCATGACAAACACTCAGGTGCAGGTCACATACAACAATAGGGGCCATGAAGAACATTTATCCCACATTGGTCACGGGGAGGAGCATTTTTGTATTTAAAAACAAGGCCGCATATATCCTTAGTGTCAAATCTTAAGGGCTTTTGGCAAGTTGTAGCTCAACATTGGTGGGCCTCTCACATGCATGCACATCTTAAAGAAGCCAATTTTTGTAGTAAAAGGGCAAATTAAAAGGCGAGCAGGTTGTAAAGGATCTAACGCCCATCGCTATACCGACATACAAAAGTGATCAACTATTAATCTCTATGACTTGGGGACAAATAATGTGCCAAAAAGAGATTGTTAAAGGTTGAGCAGATCAAGGAGGATCAATGGTGGTCACTGATCTGCTATGTAAAGTTGATCGCCCATTACCCATCACGAATCAGCAACTGATGAGATGGCATATTGGTATGGTTTTGTCATTGATGTCAACACCTATGAAACACTTATCAACACTGGCATTTTGGAGAATCAACAACATTCACTGGCAAGCAAACAATTATGCACAGTTACTAGTATCTGGTACACCGACAGGATATAATGATCATCGACACTTGGAATAATATGGAAAACACTTGGTTATGTTGAAGACATCATTTGGACACTTTGTCTTGGAGGTTTGTTAATTGGTATATTCATGTTTGCATATTTGTTGTTACTAGCAAATAGGTCCAGGTTACACCGGCAAGTTAATCTTTTCTAGATCAGTATGACACACTATGAAGATGACTTATTATTGTTGTAAATGCATTAAGATGACATGTTAAATTGGTTATTGCATTGGGTATTGTATTATTTGTAAATTGATTTTATTGTAATATCTTATAGCACCGACCAACTAAAATTGGTCTTAGGGCATGGTATAAATGTAAGATCTTATTTGAAAGATCAAGTGTCGAATGCGAAAAAGAATTGTGTGAAGGTATATGCGAGATTAAGCAGAGCTATACATGTAGACATCATCTGAAGGTTGAAGGAGGGTTTTTGTGAAGGCAATCAAAACTACACCGGTACTGAATCTAGCATAGAAAGATGCTAATTTGAGTAGTACATTCTTATTGGATTTAACCATCCAATTATAGTCAGTGTAACTCCCATTTGTGTTTGAGCAGTCAGCTCTAGGTACTTGGCCTTTCTGCATGTGCAAACCCCATTTGTATACACATACTATCCGTAGTAGTATCATCTGATTGTGGGTAAGGTTTCCCACCATGGTTTTTCTCCTTACAGGGTTTCCACGTACAAACATTGGTGTTATGTGTTGTGGATGTTATTGTCTATTTGTTTCATGCATTAATTCCTACCGGTATTGCAATTAACTATTAAAACTGTCTACTGACATATTAGACTGTTTCACTGGTATTAAGCATTAAGTTGGTTAAGTTGTTTTTGGTTTGAATTTGTTTGACAACTGATTCACCCCCCCTATCCTCAGTTGTCTCCGGAACCTAACAATTGGTATCAGAGCATAGTCCTCTTTTGTAGAAGTTTAACAACTTGAGGAGATCCAATGTCTACTAACTATTTCAAGAAGGACAGTCTGAAACTTGATGGAACCAACTATGGCATATGGAAGATCAGAATGGAGACACATATAAATTGCATTAGGAAGGACATCTGGGATGTTACAAAGAATGGTTATACTGCTGCTGTTCAAGGTCAGCCTGCTCCAGCTAACTTGGCTAAAGATGAAGAAAATGATTGCAAGGCAAGAGAAGCACTTTTGAGTGCATAATCAGATCAGCAAATCATGCGATTGTTAGATAAGTCTACTGCTAAAGCTATTTGGGATCATTTGGAAACACTGAATGAAGGAGATTCCACAATCAAAATTGCAAAACTTGAAAGCTTCTAAGTCAGGTATGAAAATATGAAAATGGAAGAAGATGAAAGGATTTCTTCTTTTATGGAAAGAGTTAATGAAGTTGTTTTGGGTATTAAATGTTGTGGAGCAACCTTAAGTGAGAGTGAGATTGTTTCAAAAGTTTTAAGAGGATTGCCACCGGCATATAAAATGAAGGTTACTACTATAAATGAACTAAGAACAATGCCTAATACATCAGTAACTAGAGATACATTGATTGGAAAAATTTTAGCTTTTGAAATTGAGGAATTTCGTCCTGTTGCTACTATGAAGATAGATTTAGCTTTTAAGGCATCAACATCATCTGCACCATCATTTGAAAAATCTAATTGGAAAGCCTTCTATGCAAGAGAACTTGAAGAAAGCAGGAGAGAAAATAAAGAACTTGAAGAACTTGAAGCACTATTTCCAAAGAAAATGCCTAAAGGTCCAGTTGGAAGTAAGTATGAAGGTAAAGCACCCTTTAAATGTTTTAACTGTAATAAGATTGGTCATATGGCTTCAAGATTGCCTGATAGAAATGATAGACTAAGAGAAGAAGCTAGAAGAACATACAAGCCTAACCCTGAATATCAGAGATTTGGATTTAAGAAGAATAAAGATAAATCTTGTTATCTTGTTGATGAAGGAGTCACTGATGATTCTGATGACGATCTGACAGACAATGGATGGGTATTTGTTGCTATTGCAGAAGATAAACTGACACCTACTATTCAACTGGTAGAATAGGCTCTGGCAGCTAAAGTTGAAGTTAAGGAAGAATGGATTATTGATTCTGGATGTTCACATCACATGACTGGTGATAAGGGTAAATTCCTACCCTTTTAGGAATATAATGGACGCCTAGTAAGATTTGGAGATGATAAAGCTTGTTCAATCAAAGGAAAAGGTACTATATCTCTTGATGGAAAACATAATACTGACAATGTGTACTATGTTGAAGGTTTAAAGCATAATCTTTTGAGTGTTGGCCAATTAGTTGAAAAAGGATTTCAGTTATAGTTCAAAAATGGAAAATGCAAAATCATGAATAGAACTGGTTTGGAAATTGCAACCGGTAATCAGACTACAGGTAATATCTTTCATTTGAATAATAGTGAAAAGACATGCTTGATTGCACATATTGATGAAAGTTGGCTATGGCATAAGAGACTTTGTCATGTAAATTATGATTGTATGGTAAAAATCAGTACTACTAAGGCAGTTAGAGATTTATCTAAGATTGTTAAACCTCACAATCCGGTATGTAAGGAATGTCAATTTGGAAAATAGGTTAGACAATCTTTTAAGAGTATTCTAGAAAAATCTGATAATGCTCTTGACTTAATTCATACTGATTTATGTGGTCCAGCTAGAACTAAAAGTTTACAAGGTGATAGATATTTCATGTTAATCATTGATGACTATTCTAGAATGTGTTGGGTTACTTTTCTTAGAGAAAAATCAGAAGCACTTGGAAAGTTCAAACTATTCAAAGCTATGGTAAAAAATGAAACTAGTAAGAAAATCAAATGTTTAAGATCAAATCAAGGAGGTGAATTCACATCTAAGGAATTTAATACATTCTGTGAATTGAATGGAATCAGAAGACATCTATCAGCACCCCAGACACCACAGTAGAATGGAGTTGTAGAAAGGAAAAATAGAACTATCTTGGATACAGCTAGAAGTATGTTATCAGAAGAAAATCTACCACATGTATATTGGAGAGAGGCAGTAAGCACAATGGTCTACACATTCAACAAAGTTCACATCAAAAGAGAAATCGATAAGACCCTTCATGAACTATGGTTTGGTATTACTCATACTCTTAAATATTTTAGAATATTTGGAAGCAAATGTTATATCAGAAGAGATGAGTATATTGGAAAATTTGATCCTAGAAGTGATGAAAGAATATTTCTTGGTTATTCATCTAAGAGAAAAGCATATAGATATTTTAACAAAAGATTGCAGAAAATTGTTGAGAGTACAAATGTGAAGATTGACGAACAATTTAGAGGAACTTCAAGGTATATAGACTCTGAACTGACAACAAAATTTTTGACAAATGAACCTACTTTGAATCCACTGGTATAGAATGAAGATCGAGTTACACCAGAATCATCTAAAAATTCCACAGCAACTAAAGAACAACAACAAACAAAGACACCCCGATATGTAAGACTAAATCATTCTGAAGATCAGATAATTGGAAACAAGTATAGAGGAGTTATGACAAGAGGAAAACTAGCAAATGAAGAGGTATGTCTTATTTCTCAAATTGAACCATCATCTGTTAATGAGGCATGTGAAGACAAACACTAGATTAAAGCTATGGAAGAAGAATTAGAACAAATAGAGAAAAATAATACATGGACATTAGTTCCCTAGCCTAAAGATAAAAATGTTATTGGAACCAAATGGGTATTCAGAAACAAACTTAATGAAGATGGAAAGGTAATAAGAAATAAAGCAAGACTAGTGTGTAATTGATATTCATAGAAAGAAGGAATTGATTATAATGAAGCCTTTGCACTGGCAGCTAGAGTTGAGGAAGTTAGATTATTTTTGGCTTTTGCAGCACACAAGAACTACAAAGTTTATCAAATGGATATTAAATGTGCATTTCTGAATGGAGATCTTGAAGAAGAAGTTTACATTGAACAACCTGATGGATTTTCTTTGATAGATAATAAAGATATGATTTGTAGGTTAAGGAAAGCTTTGTATGGATTAAAACAAGCCCCAAGAGCTTGGTATGCTAGATTGGATAAATATCTTTTGAAGATTGGTTTTTCTAAAAGCAATGCTGACAGTAACTTATATTATAAAGTGACTAATGATGACATCTTGGTTATAGAAGTTTTTGTTGATGATATAATCTTTGGAGGAGAAGATGGATTATGTAAAGACTTTTCTAATGAGATGCAACAAGAATTTGAAATGTCTATGATTGGAGAGAAAATTATTTTTAGGATTGCATATTTCACAGACCGATAAAGGCACATTCTTGAGTCAATCTAAGTACTTGAAAGAGTTACTAAAGAAATTTGGGATGGAGAATTCTAAACCAGTAAGCACACCTATGACTACAACTGATAAATTATCTTTGAAGGATGAATCAGAACCTATTAATCTGACTAGGTACAAATCTATGATAGGAGGACTACTATACTTGACACAAACAAGACCTGATATTATGAATGCAGTATGTATTGTTTCTAGATTTCAGAGTAATCCTAAAGAAAATCATGAATCAGCAGTTAAAAGGATTTTTAGATACTTACAAGGTACTAACAATCTTGGCTTATGGTATCCTAGAGAACATGTTGAAGCAAACATGTTTCTATCAAACTAAATTTTCTAAGAGAACATGTTGAAGCAAAAGAAGTAAAACTAGTTTATGTGAATACTAAAGAGCAGATTGTGGATATTTTCACTAAACCTCTACCTAAGGAGACTTTTGAATATCTTAGAGATCAGCTTGGGGTCATACCCCCACTGGTAGAGACTTAGACAATTGATGATTGTCATCAACCAACAAAATTAACAAAGAAATCCTCTATTCCGGCTTTGATGAGGAAGCCACTTCTCAGGGGGAGTAGTTGGTATACTGAATTGGTTGGTATTTTGTATCTTTTTTACTTTGGCATTTGATGTCAAAGGGGGAGATCTTGGTATGGAAAAACACAATGAAGACACATGTTACTCTCAGGGGGAGAGCTTGCTATTTTGATTTCTGGTTATAATCTCTTTCTTTGAAGATTGTTGGTTTTTGGTATTTGGCATTTCTGTTTTAGCACTTTGATGGTTTTTCCATCTTATGTTGCCATCAATGCCAAAGGGGGAGATTGTTGGTATTTTGGTATGGTTTTGTCATTGATGTCAACACCTACTAAACACTTATCAACATTGGCATTTTGGAGAACCAACAACATTCACCAGCAAGCAAACAATTATGCATAGTTACCAGTATCTGGTACACCGATAGGATATAATGATCACCAGCACTTGGAATGATATGGAAAAAACTTGGTTATGTTGAATACATTGTTTGGACACTTTATCTTGGAGGTTTGTTAATCGGTATATTCATGTTTGCATATTTGTTGTTACTGGCAAATAGGTCCAGGTTACACTAGCAAGTTAATCTTTTCCAGATCAGCATGGCACACTATGAAGATGACTTATTATTGTTGTAAATGCACTAAGAGGACATGTTAAATCAGTTATTGCATCGGGTATTGTATTATTTGTAAATTGATTTTATTGTAATATCTTGTAGAGCCGACCTACTAAAATTGGTCTTAGGGCATGGTATAAATGTAAGATCTTATTTGAAAGATCAAGTGTGGAATGCGAAAAAGAATTGTGTGAAGGTATATGCAAGATTAAGTAGAGCTATACACATAGACATCATCTGAAGGTTGAAGGAGGGTTTTTGTGAAGGCAATCAAAACTACATCGGTACTGAATCCAACATAGAAAGATGCTAATTTGAGTAGTACATTCTTATTGGATTTAACCATGCAATTGTAGTCAGTGTGACTCCCATTTGTGTTTGAGTAGTGAGCTCTAGGCACTTGGTCTTTCTGCATGTGCAGACCCCCTTTGTATACACATACTATCTGCTATAGTATCATCTGATTATGGGTAAGGTTTCCCACCGTGGTTTTTCCCCTTATAGGGTTTCCACGTACAAACATTGGTGTTATGTGATGTGGATGTTATTGTCTATTTGTTTCATGCATTAATTCCTACTAGTATTGCAATTAACTGTTAAAACTATCTACCGACATATTAGACTATTTCACCGATATTAAGCATTAAGTTGGTTAAGTTGTTTGGCAACTGATTCACCCCCCCATCTTAGTTGTCTTCGGGACCTAACAGCATGCGCGTCTCAAAGAAGCCAATTTTTGTAGTAAAAGGGCAAATTAAAAGGTGAGTAGGTTGCAAAGGATCTGATGCCCATTGTTATACCGACATGCAAAAGTGATCGACTGTTAATCTCTATGAATTGGGGACAAAGACCATGTTGAAAAGAGATGGTTAAAGGTCGAGCAGATCAAGGAGGATCAATGGTGGTTGCTGATCCACTATGCAAGGTTGATCACCCATTACCCATTGCGAAGCAGTGACTGATGAGATGGCATCCAGTGGCAGATGAAGTGGCTGACACGTGGTGATACAATGGCATAAGAGAGAGCCACTCAGATAAGTTAGATCAAGCAAATTGATCACATCCAATGGTCAGGCAAAAAGATTAGATGGTGGTCACTAAGGTGCAATGGAAAGTTGCACACCGGGTTATCATCACGACTTGGAAACAAAGTGAGCCTAGGTCCATCGAACATTGGTAAGACCCATGATATGTTATGCCAAAAACCCGATAAAAAGTGCGAAGAAATGTGGGTTGTCATTTGACACCAAAGTAGCTGGTTTGATGTTATCCCGAAGGCTCGATGGAAGGAGTGGGAATAGGTGTGAAGAAATGAGTGCTATCATCGGGACATCGGGAACCCCATGTTGAAGTTACCCTAATGACCCAATAGAAAGTGAAAACCGATGTGTGAGGCCATAAAACATCAGAGTAGCAAGTTTGAAGTTTCCCCAAAGACCTGATGGAAAGTGCAAAGTAGTGCAAAGAAAAAGAAAAGTGGTGAGGTCACCATCGGATATCAATATCCCCATGATGAAGTTACACCGAAAACCCAATAGGAAGTTTGATGAGTTGGTTTAGTCATCGGGTATCAGTAACCTTGTTTGGATGTTACCCTAATGTTCTGATGGAACCTATCAAGTAGTTGACTCAAGAAAGGGTAATGCAAGAGAAGGTTGATCTTATCAAGTAGATTGGGTGATGATTGCGAATGATCTAATGATGGTCACTAATCCATGATTGGAAGATGCATGACCTAAACTCATCACAGATCAGTGACAAAAAAGATACAAGGCGGGTCTAGGTGGAGATGGCAATCTAGATGGCAGACA
Organism: Cryptomeria japonica; assembly: GCF_030272615.1. Classification (NCBI taxonomy): domain Eukaryota; kingdom Viridiplantae; phylum Streptophyta; class Pinopsida; order Cupressales; family Cupressaceae; genus Cryptomeria; species Cryptomeria japonica. The sequence continues at coordinate 92,701,391 of NC_081415.1, read as the reverse complement.
AAGTGGACCTGTGAGCAAATTAGGGGCTGACATGTGGCAAGGGTCAAGTGACTAAGTGGGCTTGTTTTCAAATAGAAACTCGAGCAAGGTTTTAAAGGCCAAGTAAGTCCTGACAGATCCCATGATTGTCGCTATACTGCAATGGGAAAGTGCCTGAACATTAAGCATGCAACCATAGCGACAAGCCACTAGTAGTCTTAGGTGGTTAAAGGTAATCTATCATTTGATGATGGTCAATGCTAATGGTTCATGGAGATGGTTAGGCAACTGGAGAGGTAAAAAGCAAGTATGTTCCCAATAGATCAGACAATGGTTGCTACACTATAGTGGGAGACTGCTCGATGGATAATCATGTAGATTTGGTGACAAATGGTGGGGACCACTAGGAAGTAAATGAAAAAGTTAATGCAAGCATCCATGGTCAATGCAAGTGATCCAATAGCTTGCAATAATAAAAAAAATTGCATGGTGGACTCAGAACTGGTTGTCTGAACGATGAAAAGTTCACCAAGCAAGAAGATGATTTCTACATGAAATTTTAATGCAGATGGTTATTTTTATCTGAATATGCAAGTGTTATATACCATTGGAAATCTCACCAAATAGGGAGATAATTTTTTCAACCATTTTTAATAGAAGTTTCAACACAAAAAGAGATTCTAGAGTTTCATGTAGATTTTTAAACAATGGTTTCCTTTTTTTTAAATGGAGCTATTTTGGGCAAGACTGACAGTTCTATATTTAGTAGTGAGGGTTTCTCTTCATGCAGGATTAGTGGTAGTCCTTTTGAGTAGTAAAGATTATTATTTTATAGGATTATGCATTAGTTTTTATGCCATTTTTGGATAGATTCGCCAAAGGCTTTTCTCATGCAGTCTTTTTAGAGTTTTAGAGGAGATTCATCATGATTCCTACATAGTCTTTCTCTCCTTCTTTTTTCCCCCTGGTTCTTTCTTTTTTGCATACCCATTTTTGCAAAAAAGCATTGTAACTCAGCAGAATTTGAGTTTTGTAATAGTAGCACTCCTTTATTTTTCAGTAATATAGCAGTAGATTTCCTTCTTGGTACTTCTTGTATTCTCTCATGAATGAATAATTTAATGATTTCCTATGATTTTTGTCTTCTAATTTATCTCATTCAGTCAATTTGTGGTGCAAGGAGATACATGTTAGTTACAGGTTGTAGTTTGTGTTAGTTAATTTTAATTGCTTGAAGTTGTGAAAACTTGTTGTTTTCCTTCATGCATGCATTAAATTCATCCCTTTCTAGGAAATGTTTATGCATCTAATTGTTCAATTGAGTTGTGGAGCAATCAGGGTTATTTGTTGAAGGTTTTGTGAGTTAAGTAGGTTACAGATCTCGGATAGGATATTTGGTGCATCACCTTTAGTAGAATAGATTTTCCTTACATGCACATTTTCTATCCCTTTCTATCCCTTTTCTTATCAACATTATTTACAAGAGATTCACCAAAGAGGAAGCTAACCTGATCTCCAGAGATTCACCTTCACTTTGAGCAACACATAGGCTCGAACGTGTTTCCATGTTTCACAGGACTACTTGTTTTCAAAATTAGCATCACAGGTGCAATCGTCAGTGACAATGGTTTTTGGCACACTTAGTGGGATGCATTTGAGCTTTTACACCTCAAATAAAATCCATTTTTGTTGTTGTTTTGGTATTGACAGCAACATTTCAGCCTATTGAGGTTATTTTTTCTAAGTACCTGTCGACTCTATTTGTCTGGTTCTATGTGTAGAATAGGTCTTAACAGCATATGAAAAAGTATCAAACTAGATAGAACGAGGATCCAGCTGAGCATATTGAGCTACCACCATCATAGAGAAGGTCAAGGACAACAAAAAAGATAGAAAAAGCAACAAATTCAACAGTTGAGTTTCCCGAAAGTTCGTTAGTTAAAGTTTTTATTGAAACTCTAGATCTTAATCTTTTATCTAATTCTTATCTTCTACCTAATAGTTCTCAGCCCAATTTTGCTACCCACATAAATCCTCTTTTTGCAACTACTCCAATTCCACCATCTATTACCCATAATCTACCAGTAAATCTTCCATTATTTACAATGGTCATACTAAGAGCACATGCTTTTGTACCCTTGAATGGAGGAAGCCTTTTGAATTTGACCCAACATGATCCTATACTAGGAGCATCTCTGAAAAGTCTTCAAATTTTAACTGGTGAAGACCATGTCACACCCATTGAGCACATAAGAGATATAGCATCTCTATGTGCAGTTCACCATATAACCCAAGAAAATGTAGCACTCAAGCTACTCACTGCATCATTAAAAGGCAAAGCACTACAATGGTTTAGGGGTTTGCAAATTAATTTAGTTACTGATTGGGATGATTTGGGTGATAAGCTAACAAAGTAGTTTGCAGATAAATCAGATCACCTATCATTGGTTGAGCAGATGATTGATTTCAATTACCATTTTGAGTGAACCTAGAATAGAATTCCTACAATGGTAAAACCCTCTCCTGAACATGTATTTTTATATTATTTGAGAGCTTTAAATAGCGATATTATTGTTATGATTCAATATATGGGTGGGGTTATATTACCAGCAGCTTATGATATATATATTAGAGCAGAAAACAACCTTATACAAGCTAGTAAAATTCCCCCTAGGCCTCTTAGGTCTATTTTTCCTGATATACAACCATTGATTCCTTTACAAGTATCCCCTATAGTTGCAATACCTATTGTACTAGTACTAGATTTTCAAAATTATGCTCAAAATAATGTTGTAGTAGACCTGTCAAAGTAGCTACAGACATTACAAGAGATGTTTATAAAGAATGTTGAAGCAACTCAATAAATCTAGTAGACTATGCAAAATTTTGGCAATGAGTTGGTGAACCTCAAGAAAAACCAGAACCAAAATCAAAGGTATTAAGCCCCATATCAAGCTCCTTATCAACCCAATAGGCCTATCTACCAAGTTGATCCTTAGAATCAAAGGAGGAACTACAACAATAGGCAAAACTAGTAGTATAATTAGAATACTACTAGCAATTCTAAAGAAATTGTTCCTACTCAGAACAATATGGCACAAGAGTGATGTTTTCCGTGCCAACAACCTCATAATCAAGCATCATGTCAAAATGCAATGAATTCCCAATCACAAGCCTTGATGGTACAAAATAAAATGTCTTATCGCGATGTAGGTACAAATGAAGAACCAAAAGATCTTGAGGTGCCTATGATGAATTGGCAAGGTGAGAAATTTTGTGGAGTTAATTATCCACAAGAACAAAATATACCTATTTCACCTATTGCAACTAATACAAAGTCAAAGAAACATGCTATTGACATTGGACAACAAGCTGCAAATAATCAACAACAAGCTATAAGTGATGGATAACAACAAAATAAATCTAGACAATAGCTAGATAAAGGAAAACAACAAGCTTCTACAAGTCAATAAGTTGTTAGTACACCTCCACCTATCCAGAATGAGTAGATTTTACCAAGAGGATATCCTATAGTACCTAAAGAACAATAGAGAGTTCAATCTCAGTCAAAACCAACTCATCTAGAGCCTACTATTCCAAAATTACAACAAAAGGTTAGTGGTGTTCCATTTAATATTGTTGAATCTATGGCAAAAAACATTGTTTCCATGACAATGATAGATGCAGTGCAAATTCCTAGACAAAAGGAATTACTAAGAGACAAATTGGATAATCTTTCCTTGACTAATGAGCTTCAAAAAGATTAGCCCAGAGTTGCATTAACTAATGATATCCCAGTTAAGAATAATCATCCAATCCAGACACCAAAGCCTCCTCCATTTTTTGTAACATTGATAATTGGCAACCATCTAGTCCACAATTGCTTGATAGACTCAGGAGCTAGTAGTTCAATTATGCCCAAAGACCTTGCAGATAAACTTGGTCTAATTTATGAGCCTATTTCTAGAGGAGTTGTGCAATTAGATGGAACAATAGTTAAGTCAGTTGGATTGGTCAAAGATCTTGGTGTGACCTTGCATGCTTGTCCTAATTTTATAATACCTCAGGACATGTACATAGATGACTTACCTTTACACTTTGTTGTTTGTCTGTCTAGAGATTTCATAGCAAAATTAGGAGGATACCTTTCTGCTGATTGGTCACACTTGTTTTTTAGAACTAGGTATGGTACTAAGGTTACCATTAAGTCAGAACCTCAAGCCACTTACAACTTAGGACCATATACCCCCAGCCCTATAAATGTAGATCTTGTCATCAAAGATCATGGGGAATTACAACCTATCCAAGATCCAAATGCATCTATTCAATGCATACCTAATGTGAATTTGGTTGAGTGGGCAGCCCAAAATACTACAGAAGATCCTTTCATCAACATGGATGAAATAGGTCTTGGTGTTTATATGATTCATGAGGAGGATTATGTCATTCTTAAGCTTGAAAAGAAGGAAATTCCACTTGACCAGCAATCAACATAGTAGAAAAATCAGGTTTGGCAGCTTTATTTTGATGGTTCAAGAGGTAAAAATGGTTCCGGAGGTTATGTTATGCTAGTTTCACTCGAAGGTATGAAATACTACACTACTTTTAGATTTTCTTTTAGCTATACAAATAATACAACTGAGTATGAATCATTATCACATGGCTTAGAATGGGCTAGGCAATGAAATGTAAGGTGTTTACAAGTTTTTGGCGATAGTGAATTAGTTGTGAACCAAGTAAGGAATATCCATGTCACCAAAAATGATGTTTTGAAGATGTACAAGGATAGAATTTGGGATTTAATTGAAGATTTCGATGCATTTAATTTGTTGTCCATACCTACAAGTCAAAATAAAGAAGCAGATAGGCTTGTTGCCTTAGGAGCTCAGTTCAATATTCCAAAAGAGCTAGAAAATATTGATAGATAATAGTATGTCAAAGTTGTAGTAAGGCCCTCAGTTCTAGATAACACTGCTAATTGGCAGGTTTTTGACTCAGATGAACAGATTACTGATTTCCTAATTGAAGAAGCTAAGTTTTCTATCGGAAATCAACGTAAGTTCAATGAGCAATATGAAAATCAGTTTCTCCAATTGAAAACTAACAAGATGCCCAAGGGTTTGGTAACCCTTGAATCTATTTTTAATATAGATTTTCAGGTCAGAAAGCATAAAGGTAGCATGTTTGTCAAGGAAGAATATTATGAACCTATTGAAATATTAAAGGACAAGCTACGGAAAATTGGCAAGGTATGTACCCCTAAAGAAAAACATGCTTTTGTAAAACTTTGTCAAGAATTCAATGACATATTTGCATGGAGGTATGAAGATTTGAAAGGATTTGATCCTCATTTAGCTCAACATACCATAGAGTTGGCAGATAATGCAAAAGCAGTAAGGCAGAAACAAAGGCCTCTTAATCCAAAATTAGAACATCTTATGAAAACTGAGTTAAATAAACTAATTGAAGGAAATATCATATTTCCAATCAAGCACACATCCTGGGTGTCCAATCTAGTTCCCGTTAGGAAAAATAATGGTGAACTTAGATTGTGTGTTGATTTTAGAGACCTAAATAGAGCATCCCTAAAAGACCATTACCCATTCCCCTCAATAGAGAAAATTTTGCAGGTTGTATCAGGATCAGAGATATTCTCATTACTTGATGGTTATTCAGGATATAACCAAATTATGGTCAAAGAAGAAGACCAATACAAAACAACATTTACCACCAAGTGGGGTACAATGGATTATAATAAAATGCCATTTGGACTGACCAATGCAGGGGCAACATTTCAACGTGCAATGGATATGACATTTCAAGGCCTGGTTAACAAATTTATTTTGGTTTATCTAGATGATGTAACTATTTTTTTCTAAAAAGGCTAATGAACATCTTGACCATCTCAGACAAGTATTTGAGAGATGCAGGGAATATGGAGTCTCATTAAATCCTAAGAAGAGCATATTTTCTATTCATGAAGGCAAGTTGTTGGGATATATTGTTTCGAAGCATGGGATTTCGATAGATCCTAAGAGGATCACAACCATACTTGCATTGTCATTACCAGCACATAAGAAAGGACTCCAGAGTTTCATAGTTAGGATAAAATTTATCAAAATATTTATTCCTAATATTGCAGCATTGATGCAGCCACTTACAGCCATGCTTAAGAAAAATATTCCTTTTCAGTGGACTAAGGAAGGTAAGAACAGTTTTGAAGAAATTAAAGAAACAATTGCAGCAGCCCCTACTCTCATTAATCCTGATTTTAAGAAAGATTTTATTCTATATTCTTTTGGGAGGGAGGATACTATTTTTGCAATGTTGTTTCAGCAAAATAATGAAGGCTTAGAATAGCCAATTGCTTTCTTTAGTCAGATCTTGCATGATTATGAGACTAGGTATTAATTTGTAGAAAAGAATGTGTTAACTCTAATAAGAAGCCTTAAGAAATTTAGGCACATGCTGTCTAACAATAAGATTCATCTTATGGTCGCTCATCCTATAGTGAAAGAGTTTTTGCTCAGCAAAGACATAAATGACAAAAGGGTAGGTTGGATTACTAAGGTAATGGAATATGACATTTCTATCAAGGTAACCAAGCTAGTTAGAGGCAAGGGTTTAAGTGAGAATCTTTCTGGCATATAAAATAGTAAAGAAGTGGAGCAACAAGTTGAAACAGTGCTTAATAATGAAGAACAACCTGCTACCCTAGCTTTGCCAGTCACTTGGAATTAGCAAATTGTCCATTATTTACAAACTGATGACTATCCAAAAGGCTTAGACAAGTTAAAACAAAGGTATTTTAGGATACAAGACATTCCTTATGCTTTAATAGATGGTATTTTGTTCAAAAAATATCATAAAAATGTTTTATTAGGATGCATTGAGCCAGATCAGATTGAAAAAGTTCTAAAAGAATTTCATGAAGGACCTGCAGGAGGTCACAACAACTCTGAAAATTATGAGAGCTGGCTATTATTGGCCTGAGGATGCTCACTCATGGGTAAGGAAATGTGAAAAATGTTCATTGTTTGTAGGTAAACAGAGGCTGACAGCCTTGCCTTTGCAACCAATTGAAGTAGAGAAGCCCTTTGCAAAGTGGGGACTTGATTTTATAGGACCTATTAGTCCACCTTCTAGTGTAGGTCACAAATGGATTCTTACAGCAACTTATTATTTCATAAAGTGGACAGAAGTAGTTCCATTGAAAGAAGCTAATGGAAATTTTGTTATGAATTTCTATCAAGACTTAGTGTCTAGGTTTGGTACCCCAAAATCAATCATTTCTGATAATACTTTAGCTTTCATTGGTCTTTAAGTTTCAGATTGGTCAATTAATCATAATATATATTTGAATACTTCATCCAATTATTAACCTTAGGGTAATGGACAAGCTGAATCAACTAACAAGAACTTGATCAACATCATTCAGAAGACCATTGTTGAGAATCAAAGAAATTGGCATGAAAAGATCAAGTTAGCCCTTTGGGTTGACAGGATTACACCAAAGAGATCAACAGGTAGCTCTCCTTATGTTTTAACTTATGTCGAAGAAGCCAAATTACCTATTTTAGATGAATTGCCAACTTTAAATTATGTAAAAGAGTTTGAGTTACTTGAAGAGAAGCCAATGCAGATTAGGATTGCTCAGCTTATAGAATTAGACGAATCTCGCAAGGAAGTATATCAAAAATTACAAGTTCATCATGCTCAAATTAAAAGAACCTTTGATAGAAAAACTGTACCACACATATTTAGTCAAGGTGATCTTGTTTTCAAATGGGATGAGTTAAAGAATAGACCTGGTAGACATACCAAGTTTGATGCCATGTGGGATGGTCCATATGTTATCACATAATGCAAACAAAATAATGCATTCCAGCTCGCTAAGTTGGATAGAGAGGTGTTGCCAATCCCTATCAGTGGGATTCACCTCAAATTATGATATTGAGTACTAACACTTTGCATATGTACATAGTAGAATATTTGCAGTTCTTTCTTTTCAGCAGTTTGTTAGGCTCAGCTATAATCAGAGTTGTAGTAGTTTCAATTAAATAAGTGCTTCCAACACATTGTTGCTTTTAGTTTCCAGTTTTGTTTAGTTTTGTTTCTATTTTCCATAAGTGCAGATTGCACAGTGTGTAGGCTCAGCTGTATGTAGAGCCTTTGTAGTTTCTTTTTCAGTTTTTTTTAGAATGCTGAGATGTAGTTCTAGATTTTGAAAAAGGCAAAATTGACTCAATGCCCAATGGATATGCTAGGCTACTGGATTATACTATTTAGTAGGCAAACACCCCTGAGAGGTCACCAAAAAAGTTACCAAAATTTTACACATGCCAAAATCAGTGCCCAAATGAAGCCTTGCATTCATTCATTTTGAAAAGGTCCAAATCATGAGCAAAAAATCAGAAATATATGTTTTTTATCTAACTTGTTTGCTTCATGTGAAGATATAGGAAAAGCAATGCAGCATGTGGGTTAAAAATGGGCTCCTGAAGAGGTTGATCTCTACATGCTAACTTAAGAATACCGAATTCTCCCGATCGCCTAATCTAGTAGTGACAAAGAAAAAGCTCAAAGATTTTCATGACAAACACTCCGGTGTAGGTCACATACAACAGCAAGGGCCATGAAGAACATCCATCCCACATTGGTTGCAGAGAGGAGCACTTTTGTATTTAAAACCAAGGCTGCATATATCCTTAGTGTCAAAGCTTAAGGGCTTTTGGTAAGTTGCAGCTTAGCATTGGTGGGCCCCTTGTGTACACACGCATCTCAAAGCAACCAATTTTTGTAGTAAAAGGGCAAATTAATAGTCCAACAGGCTGCAAAGGATTTGATGCCCATTGCTATACAACTATGCAAAAGTGCTCAACTATTAATCTCTGTGACTTGGTGACAAAGCACTTGCCAAAAAGAGATGGTTAAAGGTCAAGCAGATCAAGGAGGATCAATGGTGGTTGTTGATTTGCTATGCAAAGTTGATTGCCCATTACCCATCGTAGATCAGTGACTGATGAGATGGAATCTAGTGGCAGATGAAGTGGCTGACATGTGGTGACACAATGGCATAAGAGAGATCCACTCAGAAAAGTAAAGATCAAGTAGATTGTTCACATCTAAAATTCAGGTAAAAATATCAGATGGTAGGTTGCTAAGGCACAATGGAAAGTTGCACATCGGGTTATCATCGCAACTTGGTGACAAAGTAAGCCTAGGTCCATCAGGCATGGGTAAGACCCATGATATGTTACACCAAAGAACCAATAAAAAGTGTGAAGAAATGCTGGTTGTCATCAGACATTAGAGTAGCTGGTTTGATGTTATCTCAAAGGCTCGATGGAAGGAGTGGGAATAGGTATGAAGCAATAAGTGCCACCATCCAGACATCGGGAACCCCATGTTGAAGTTACCCTGATGACATGATAGAAAGTGCAAACCAATGTGTGAGGTCATTAGACATTGGAGTAGTAGGTTTGAAGTTTTCCCGAAGATCCGATGGAAAGTGCGAAGCAGTGCAGAGAAAAATCAAAGAGGTGAGGTCACCATCGCATATCAGTATCCCCATGATGAAGTTACACTAAAAAAATGATAGGAAGTACGATGAGTTGGTGTAGTTATTGGGTATTGGTAACCTTGTTTGGATGTTACCCCAATGTTATGATGGAACATGTCAAGCAGTTGACTCAAGTGAGGGTAATGCTTGAGAAGGTTGATCTTATCAAGCAAATCGGGTGTTGATTGCGGATGATCCAATGATGGTCGCTGATCCATGATTGAAGATGCATGACCTAAACTCATCATGGATCAGTGACAAAAGAGAGACAAAGTGGGTCCTGGTTGAGATGGTAGTCTAGATGACAAACAAAGTGGACCCGCGAGCAAATCAAAGGATGACACGTGGCAAGGGTCAAGTGACTAAGTGGGCCCATTTTCAAATAGCAACTTGGGTGAGGTTTTAAAGGCTGAGAAAGTCTTGATAAATCCAACAGCTGTCACTATACTTCAATGGGAAAGTGCCCAAACATTAAGCATGCAGACATAGCGACAAGCCTCTAGTAGTCCCAGGCGATTAAAGGTAATCTATCATGTGATGATGGTTAATACTAATGGTTCTATTGTCATTTTGGCACTTAGTTGTCATTGATGTCAACTGGTGGAGATGGAGCACAGTAGGTGGTTTCTTTCTTAAAGATGAAGAGGCAGAGTGTTAAGATGTGCAACCGGTACTGGATGCTATACCAGTCAACAAGTGAAGAACTTGACCGGTGAAGAACACTCTACTGGAAAAGGGTTTTACCGCTATATGTTTTGTCGAACCTATTGAACATTGGAAGGCCATGTCTTGATTGGTGTGATGCCATGTGAAGCTGAGGTGGAAAGTAGGGTGTAGTTCATGAAGCTTCATTCACAGAGTTGATGAAACTGATATTCGCCATTAATGAAGGAACCACAAATCAAGGGATTGTATTAGATTGAATGTGGCTTGAGGAAGAAGGAATGAAAGAGGAAGATTAGGGGAGTAGTTGGTGCTTGGATCGAAGTCAAAATATTGGATTGAAAGAATACCTTGAGAAGGAAACAACAAAGGCATTAATAGCAATTTGAAAGATGCAAATCTAAATGAAGGATCGCGTTTCCCATGTCTATAAAATGTGTCTTAAAAAGCACAAAAATGATGGAGATGAATAGATGGACTTCAAGGTGATCAGATCTTGCAAGATCTGATTGGATTTAATTTTCCTCAAGGATGGTGAAGGAACCCTAACCGTGTGGATTTTGAATCGACTTTTTGGCGGGAACTCATCTTATAAGAAAAAAGGAACTATGGAAAGAGAGATGATGATGTTGTTGTGAAGATAGTGAAGAGGAGAGAAGTTAGAAGAAGGAAAATTGAGGAGAGGTTTCAATCAAGTTATAGTGCAGGGTAGCAGGCAGACCAATCAAAGGTTTGTACCAGTAGTTTCTTACTAGGACAGTTGTGCCTAATCGATAAGGTGTGGTAGTGCAAGTAGCATCCTAATGTGACACACTATAATGATAGACTGTGTGTGAAAAAGAAAGAAAGATAACAAAGAGTTAATTGATTCAAGAGTTGCAAAATCCATTTGCAGCAGGAATCCTTAAATCGCATTAATTAGTATTTCAATATACATAGCCAAGTTGGTGCTTGGTGAAGGGGTTGGTGCTCCTTGGGTTGGTGCCCAAAATCTTTGTTAATTTGTGGTTTACCTGTGAGGCTAGATTGGAGCAGTAGTCTTCAGCAGCATTTCTCATTGAGGTTTTTCTCATTTTGAGTTTTCCTTGTAAATTTGGTGTTGTGAGTTGGTTGTGTGTGCATGGTCACTTTGGCTTTCTCTCTTATATTACTTGTTTGACTATTTATGAGATTAAGTATATAATTGATATTCTCAAGATAGATCAAGAAAGAAAAATACCTAGGGACCACTGATTCACCCCCCCTCTTAGTGGTACTTTGTGTTCAACAATTGGCATCAGAGCCAAGTTCCCAGTTATCTCTAAATTGTGGGTAGATTCTAGACTTTGAGCACAATGGCAAGAAGTGAGTCTGCTTCCTCAAAAGCCCCCATATTTGATGGATCTAACTATACCTTCTGGAGTAGAACAATGGAGACATATATTTCATCTCTTGGATTTGATGTATGGATGTCAGTCAAGAATGGGTATATTGTTCCTAATACTCCTCCCACTGATCTAGATGCAAAGGAGTATGAAAATAATGCAAGGGCTAAACATGCCATTTTGAGTGGACTGTCTAATATTGAATTTGTAAAAGTTATGCACTATGCTTCAACAAAGGAAACATGGGACAAGTTGTAGAGGTTGTTTGAGGGAGATGCAAAGGTTAGGGAGGCCAAACTACAAACTCTAAGGAGCCAACTTGAAAGAATCAAAATGAGAGATGATGAAAAAATTGCACAATACCTACACATATTTAATAAAACTGTGAATGCTATCAGAGGACTTGGTGAAGAGATTGCAGATGAAATTCTTGTCAAAAAGATACTTAGATCTCTCACTCCCAAATATGATACTAAAATGTTAGCCATAGAAGAAGCCAAGGATCTAAAGACTTTTACTATGGATGAACTATTTGGTTCCCTGACAGTCTATGAGATGAGAACAACCGGTGAGACTTCCTTAAGAAAAGAAGTTGCTTTCAATACCACCAAAAAGGGGAAGGAAGCTATTACTCATAAAGAATCCAATGAAGGCTCTAATGCTGAAGTAGAAAACTTTGTCAAGAAGTTCAAAAGAGGATCAGGCTAGTACAACAGAAAGCTACCACTTAAGTGTTTCAACTGTGGGAAGGTAGGACACTTCACTATAAGTTGTCCTCATAAAGATACTGGTGGAGATGAGTCAAGAGAGTTCAAAAGATCTATCGGTAAAGATAGAGAAAGGAATGACTATAGGCAAGGAAGAAGAGACTACTAGAACCAAAATGGCTTATATACCATTGAAGATGACTCGACAGATGATGAGGACGCATCAGAGGATGATGACCATGAGGACTAGAGAAAAGTAAATCTTTTCATGGCATTTGACAGACCTACTACTGAAGATGAGGAAGAAGAGGATGTTGAGGCTGAAGTGGATTTGGAGAGTGAACTTATCAGTGCACTTGAAGAACTAAGTAAAACAAGAAGATAACTCAAGAGAGTTAAGCTTGTTGCAGTAGATGAACAAGATCTCTTGAAGTAGTCTCTGGAAGAATCCAATCAAATCATATCTGACTTGAAGCTATAACTAGAAGAAGCTAAGAAAATTGGTGAAGCTACAACCCTTGACTTGACAAAGAAAGAAAAGGAATATCAAGAGCTGGAGGCAAAAATAATAAAGCTCAGAAAGGAGCTAGAAGAAAACAAGGAAGAAACAAAAATAAGAAGCAAGTATGAAGGCAACACTGATGCCTTGGATAAGATGTTAAGCAAACAAAATAAACCCAAAGACACCGGTGGCTTAGGCTTTGAAGTTGGTCAACGGTCAACCCACAAAGATAAATCTGACAAAGAGATAATGTTCACTTCTTCAAATAAAGGAGAAAAAAAGAAGACATTCACTGTAGGCAAGGAAACCGACAAAAAGACATATGCTGATGCTATTGGAAATTGACACCCAAACCGGTATACAAAAATGAACCAGAGGTCACATTTCATGCACAAATTTGCAGATCCAAGGAGGAATGCTAGGATTGACTGAGAAGGATTCACCAAATTTAACAAAATGAATGGAAGACCCCCAATGAGGTAGTTCCATTCAGGACCAAGACAACACAGTCGATATGTATCAAATTTTCATTGTTACTCTTACCGGTGCAATAAATTTGGGCACAAAATAGTTGGCTGTAGGCAAAATAATAAACCCTCTATGAATTTTGAAAGTAGAAATTCATTTAATGCACTCTGAGATATGGATGTTGTTTTCTATCAGTGTAATGGATATGGACATAAGATTTTTGATTGTAGGGAGAACCAACCGATATCATACAATAGCATTAAGGGTGCTTACTTTATTGAAAACATAAAATGCTATAACTGTCAAGAATTTGGACACATAGCCAAATTATGTAGAAACAAAAAGAGCAAGCAAGTGAAGGAAAATCCTGATCAAAGATTAGTATCTAAACCTGAGGAGAATACAGGAGCTGACAATAAGAAGGAAATCAAACTAGTTTGGGTTGAAAAAGAAAAGGAAAAGGCATAATCAAGTCTCTTAGTGTAGACTACCTTGCATGTTGAGAGGAAAAATCTATGGGTGGTAGATAGTGGTTGCTCAAACCATATGACTAGTGACAAAAGAAAATTCATCAATCTTGAAGATTAGAATGGTGGATCGGTAAGGTTTGGAGACAATTCCTCCATCAAAATAAAGGGAAAATGAACACTAAGCATTGATGGAAAATTCAAGGCACATGATATATATTATGTGGAAGGCCTCAAACATAATCTGCTAAGTGTGAGTCAGATGTGCGACAAAGGTTACAAATTCACCTTTGACTCAACTAGCTATCAGATAAAGAAAGATAGTACCAGTAAGGTGGTGGTAGAACGAAAGAGAATTGATGGAAATATTTATAATCTGAAGGAATGCTATGAGTCCCTATGTATTTTAGGACAAGTAGATGAAAGTTGGTTGTGGCACAGAAGATTAGGCCACATAAATATTGATAACTTGACTATAGTAAGCAAAAAGGGATGTGTGAGAAATATTCCACCCATCATTAAGCTAGTAAACACATTTTGTGATGAATGTGTAAAAGGAAAGAAAACAAGAGAAAGTATTAGGACAATTGTGCATACAGATCTATGTGGTCCAACTAGAACAAGATCCCTTTCCGGTGAAAGATACTTCATACTTTTCATTGATGACTACTCAAGGATGATATGGGTCACCTTTCTGCAAGGTAAATCACAAGCATTCAAAAGATTCAAGATCTTTTAGAAGATGGTGGAAAAGGAAAGTGGGTACAAAGTAAAATGTCTAAGATCAGATAGGGGTGGAGAGTTCACATTAGATGAATTTGAAGACTTGTGAAAAACATGGAATTAGAAGACAATACTCTGCTCCTAGAACACCACAACAAAATGGTGTGGTAGAAAGGAAGAACATGATAGTCAAGGAGATGGCTAGAACTATGTTGAATGAGGCCATTCTACCAGATACTTATTGGAAAGAATTTATTGATACTGGTGCATACACCTTGGACCAGGTTCAGTTAAGAACAAACAACAAGATGACACCTTATGAATTATGGTATGACCGGAAGCCATTAGTCAAATATTTCAAAGTTTTTGGAAGAAAATGCTTCATTAAGAGAGATATGGATGGTTTGGGAAGCTTTGACTCTAGAAGTGATGAAGGGATCTTCCTTGGTTACTCATCAAACAACAAGACCTACAAATGCTACAATAAAAGACTAAGAAGAATTGTTGAAAGTGTGCATGTAAGAGTTGATGAGAACATACACAAATGATGTCAACCACACACTAACCGATATGATGACTCTGAAGATGAAAATATTGAAGTTCAGTCTAATACTGAACCAGAGGCAGCACCTCAGAAGTTTCCCAATCAGTATGTATAGTTGAATCATTCGAAAGAGAAAATTCTAGGAAATAAGAGTGATGGTGTGCAGACTAGAAGAAGACTTGCCCGAAATGGTGAACAAGTCAACCTATGGCTCATGACTAAAGTTGAACCCAAAACTTTCATTGAGGCCAGCAAGAGACAAAAATGGATGGATGCCATGGAAGAGGAAATGCACCAGATTAAGAAGAACAAGACTTGGGATTTAGTCCCTAGACCGAAAGACAAGAACATTATTGGCACAAAGTCGATCTACCAGAACAAAAGAATGAAGAAGGTAAGGTTTTAAGGCACAAAGCTAGACTAGTGTGCAAAGGATACTCTCAGGTAGAAGGGATTGACTTTGAAGAAACATTTGCATCAGTTGCTAGATTGGAAGCAATTAGGATTTTTCTAGCTTACTCTGCCTACAAGGGCTAAAAAGTGTACCAAATGGATGTAAAATCTACTTTTCTAAATGGAAATTTAGAAGAAGAAGTATACATGGAGCAACCAGAAGGATTTCTGCTACATGATGATGAGACTTTTGTATGTCAGTTAAAGAAATCTCTATATGGTCTTAAGTAAGCTGCTAGAGCATGGTACTCAAGATTATATCTGTATCTAAAGGAGTGGGAATTCAAAAAGGGAAGTGCTGACAGCAATTTTTACATAAAGAAAGATGGGAATCACATGATTATTGTGGTTGTGTATGTAGATGACATCATTTTTGGTGGCAACAAGGATACTCTGTGCAAAGAATTTGTTGATCAAATGCAGTCAAAATTTGAGATGTCAATGCTTGGTGAATTGACTTACTTCCTTGGCCTTCAGATACTACAGAAAGATAAAGGAATCTTTATCTCATAGGTCAAGTATGGAAAGGAGATGTTGAGGAAATTCCAACTGGAAGATTGCAAACCAGTAAATACTCCCATGGTGACTAGCAACAAATTAAGTAAGAATGATGAATCACTGGTAGTGGATCAAACTTTGTACACATCCATGATAGGCAGTCTACTATATCTAACTACTTCACAACTAGATATAGTTCAAGCATTATGCATGGTGGTCAGATTTTAAGTTGCACCAAAGCAGTCTCACATGAATGTTGTTAGTAGAATTTTTAGTTATCTACAAGGAACACTCAGTTATGGTTTGTGGTATCCCAAAAAGGGAAATTTCATTTTGGAAGCATACACTGATGCCGATTAGGTAGGATGCATTGATAATAGAAAGAGCACAAGCGGTGGTGCATTCTTTCTGGGTGACTGGTTGGTCTCATGGCATAGCAAGAAGCAAAACTCAGTCTCCCTATCTACGGCTAAAGTTGAATACATTGTTGCTACTACATGTTTCTCTCAAGTGCTTTGGATGAAGAAGACTCTCAAAGATATCCAGGTGGACATCACTAATCCCATTCTCATTCGGTGTGACAATTTGAGTGCAATCAACATAGTAAAGAATTTGGTCATGCATTCCAGAACAAAACACATTGCAATCAAATACCACTTCCTCAGAGAGAAGGCTGAAGGACATGAGGTAAGAATGGACTATGTTCCTACTGGAGATGAAGTAGCAGACATTTTCACCAAACCACTACTAGTAAGCACATTTGAATACCTCTGACACAAGTTGGGAGTTGTATCATCTACATAGAAGGTTTGTGTGGCTTAGGGGGAGCCTTGTGTGGATCAAAGGGGGAGTGCGCAAGTACCCTTTGTCATTATGTCAAAGGGAGAGAAATGTACCGATATGGAGTGGACTATGTGAAGTTGACATCAATGCCAAAGGGGGAGATTGTTGGCATTTGGGCACTTAGTTGTCATTGATGTCATCCAGTGGAGATGGAGCACGGTAGATGGTGTTGGTATTTTGGTATTGTTTTGTCATTGATGTCAACACCTACTAAAACTCTAGCACTCTAGAGATCCAGCAAAATTCACCGACAAGCAAGTGACTTTTGCATAGTCACTGGTATATGGTACACCGGTAGGAAATAATGATCACCAGCACTTGAAATGACTTGGAAAACACTTGGTAATGTCAAAGACATTGTTTGGACATCTTATCTTGGAATATTATTTATAGGAATATTCATATTTGCATATTTGTTGTTACCGGCAAATAAGTCTAGGGTTTCACTGGTAGGTTTATCTTTTCCAGATGAGCATGGCACACTATGGAGATGATTAATTAATGTTGTAAATGCATCAAGCTGACATGTTTAATCAGTTATTGCATCAGATATTTGTTTTGTTCATAAAATATTTTATTGTAATATCTTCTAGAGATGACCTACTAAAATTGGTCTTAGGTTATGGTATAAATGTAAGATCTTAATTGTAAGATCGATGAAGGAATGCGAAAAAGGTTTTGCATGAAGGTATATGCGAGATTTAGCAGAGCTACACACACAAACATCATTTGAAGATAAAGCTAGGTTTTTGTGAAAGCATATCAGAACTACATCGGTACTGAATCCAGCATATGAAGATGTTATTTTGTGCAGTACATTATTATTGGATTTAACCATCCAACTATAAGTTAGTGTGACTTCCCTTATGTGTTTGAGCAGTGAGCTCTAGGTGCTTGGTCTTTCTGCATGTGCAAACCCCATTTATGTACACTTACTATCTATAGTAGTATCATCTGATTGTGGGTAAGGTTTCCCATTGTGGTTTTTCCCCTTGCAGGGTTTCCACATACAAATATTGGTGTTATGTGTTGTGGATGACTTTGTCTTTTGGTTTCATGCATTAATCTCTACCGGTATTGCATTTATCTATTAAAACTATCCACCAATATAATAGACTGTCTTACCAATATTAAGCAGTAAATAGATTAAATTGTTTTTGGTTAATATTATTAGGATAACTAATTCAATCCCCCTCTCAGTTGTCCTCGAGACCTAACAATTGGTATCAGAGCCTAGTCCTCTTTTTGTAGAAGTTTAACTTGAGGAGATCCAATGTCTACTAACTATTTTAGGAAGGATAGTCCTAAACTTGATGGAACCAACTATGGCATATGGAAGATCAAGATGGAGACACATCTGAATTGCATTGGAAAGGACATCTAGGATGTAGCATAGAATGGATATACTGCTCCTACTACAAGTCAACCTAATCCACCAAATCTGACTAAAGATGAGGAAAATGATTGCAAGGCAAGAGAAGCACTCTTAAGTGCTCTATCAAATCAGCAAATCATGGGACTATCAGATAGGTCTACTGATAAAGCTATATTTGGGATCACTTGGAAACACTAAATCAAGGAGATTCCATAGTCAAAATTGCAAAACTTGAAACTTCCAGGTCACGTATGAAAGTCTGAAAAATGGAAGAGGATGAAAGAATTTCTATTTTATGGAAAGAGTAAATGAAATTGTTTTGGGTATTAAATGTTGTGGAGGAACCTTAAGTGAAGATGAAATTGTTTCAAAAGTTTTAAGAGGATTGCCACTGGCATATAAAATGAAGGTTACTGCAATAAATGAATTGAGAACAATGCCTAACACATCAGTAACTAGGGATACATTGATCGAAAAACTATCAGCCTTTGAAATTGAGGAATTTGGTCCTGCTGCTACTATAAAAATAGACTTAGCTTTTAAGGCATAAACATCATCTACACCATCATTTGACAAGTCTAATTGGAAAGCTTTTTATGCAAGAGATCTTGAAGAAAGAAGGAGAGAAAATGAAGAACTTGAACTGGAAGAACTATTTGCAAGAAAAATGCCTAAAGGTCCAGTTGGAAGTAAGTATGAAGGTAAAGCACCCTTTAAATGTTTTAATTGCAATAAGATTGGTCATATGGCTTCAAGATGCCCTAATAGACATGCTAGGTTAAGAGAAGAAGCTAGAAGGACATACAAACCTAACCCTGAATATCAGAGATACAAATTCAAGAAAAATAAGGACAAATCTTGTTATGTTGCTGATGAAGGAGTGTCTAATGATTTTGATGAGGATCCGGAAGACAATGGATGGGTTTTTGTTGCCATAATAGAAGACCAACCAGCACCTACAATACAACCAGAAGAATAGGCCTTGGCTACTAGAATTGAAACTAAGAATGAATGGATCATTGATTCAGGATGCTCACATCACATGATTGGTGGCAAAAGTAAATTCTTAACTTTTCAGGAGTATAATGGAGGTCTAGTAAGATTTGGAGATGACAAAGCTTGCTCAATCAAAGGTAAGGGTTCAATATGTCTTGATGGTAAGCATAACACTGACAATGTTTACTATGTTGAAGGATTAAAGCATAATCTTTTGAGTATTGGTCAATTAGTTGAGAAAGGATTTTAGTTACAATTTAAGAATGGTAAATGCAAAATCATGAGCAAAACTAGTTTAGAAATTGCAACTAGTAATCAGACTAGAGGTAATATCTTTCATTTGAATAACAGTGAAAAAATATGCTTGATTGCACATATTGATGAAAGTTGGTTATGGCATAATAGACTCTGTCATGTAAATTTTGATTGCATGGTAAAGATTAGTACTACTAAGGCAGTTAGAGATTTACCCAAAATTGTCAAACCTCACAACATAGTATGTAGGGAATGTCAATTTGGTAAACAAGCTATAGCTAGTTTCAAAAGTATACAAGAAAAATCAAATAATGCTCTTGATTTAATTCATACTGATTTATGTGGTCCAGCTAGAACCAGAAGTTTACAAGGTGATAGATATTTCATGCTAATCATTGATGACTACTCTAGAATGTGTTGGGTTACTTTTCTTAGAGAAAAATCAGAAGCACTTGGAAAGTTCAATCTATTCAAAGCAATGGTTGAAAATGAAACCAGTAAGAAAATCAAATGTTTAAGATCAGATCAAGGAGGCAAGTTTACATCTAAGAAATTTAATACCTACTGTGAAGTGAATGGAATCAGAAGACATCTATTAGCACCCTGGACACCATAGCAGAATGGAGTTGTAGAAAGAAAGAACAGAACTATCTTGGATGCAGCAAGAAGTATGTTGTATGAATCAAATCTACCACATGTATATTGGAGAGAAGCAGTAAGTAAAATAGTCTATACATTCAACAAAGTTCACATCAAAGGTGAAACCGATAAGACCCCTCATGAACTATGGTTTGGTATTACTCCTACTCTTAAATATTTCATAATTTTTGGAAGTAAATGATATATTAGAAGAGATGAGTACATTGAGAAATTTGATCCTAGAAGTGATGAAGGAATATTTTTAGGATATTCATCTAAGAGTAAAGCATATAGATGTTTTAACAAGAGATTGCATAAAATTGTTGAAAGCACAAATGTAAAAATTGATGAATAATTCAGAGGAACTTCAAGGTATATGGATTTTGAACCAGCAATAGAAATTTTGACAAATGAACTTACACTGTATCCACTAGTACAGAGTGAAGATCCAATTACACCAACATCATTTGAAAATTCCATAGTAACTGAAGAATAGTAGCAAACAAAGACACCCTGATATGTAAGATTGAATCATTCTGAAGATCAGATAATAGGAAACAAATATAGAGGATTTATGACAAGAGGAAGATTGGCAAATAAAGAGGTATGTCTTATTTCTCAAATTGAACCATCATCAATTAATGAGGCATGTGAAGATAAATTTTGGATTAAAGCTATGGAAGAAGAATTAGAACGGATTGAAAAGAATGAGACATGAACATTAGTTCCCCGACCTATAAATAAAAATGTTATTGGAACCAAATGGGTATTTAGAAACAAACTTAATGAAAATGGTGAAGTAATAAAAAACAAAGCAAGACTAGTATGTAAGGGATATTCTCAGAAAGAAGGAATTGATTACATTTAAACCTTTGCACTGGTAGCTAGAATTGAGGCAGTTAGATTATTCTTGGCTTTTGCAGCTCATAAGAACTATAAAGTATATCAGATGGATATTAAATGTGCATTTTTTAATGGAATTCTTGAAGAAGTTTACATTGAACAACCTGATGGATTTTCTTTGACAGAAGACAAAGAAATGGTTTACAAATTAAAGAAAGCTTTATATGGGTTGAAACAAGCTCCAAGAGCTTGGTATGCAAGATTAGATAAGTATCTTTTGAAGATTGGTTTCTCTAAAGAAAATGCAGACAGTAATTTATACTATAAAGTGACTAATGATGACATCTTGGTTATAGAAGTTTTTGTTGATGATATAATATTTGGAGGAGAAGATGGATTATGTAAGGATTTCTTTATCAAAATGCAACAAGAATTTGAAATGTCTATGATTGGAGAAGTAAAATTCTTTGTAGGATTGTAGATCTCACAAACTGATAAAGGTATATTCTTGAGTCAAAATAAGTACTTAAAAGAGCTACTAAAGAAATTTGGGATGGAGAACTCTAAACCGGTAAGTACACCTATGACTACAAATGACAAATTATCACTAAGAGATTAATCAACACCTGTTAATCCAACTAGGTACAAATCTATGATAGGAGGTTTACTGTATCTAACACAAACAAGACCACATATTATGACTGCAGTATGTATTATTTCAAGATTTCAAAGTAATCCTAGAGAAAATCATGAATCAGCAGTGAAAAGGATTTTCTGGTAATTACAAGGCACTACAAATCTTGGCTTATGGTATCCTAGAGATGAAAACTTTGAATTATGTGCATACACAGATGCAAACTAGGTAGGAGATGTAGATGATAGGAAAAGCACCACCGGTGGAGCATTTTTCCTTGGAAATAGACTAATTTCTTGGTTAAGTAAGAAACAGAGTTCTACATCTTTATTAATAGCAGAATCAGAATATGTTACAGCAACAACAAACTGTACACATGTATTATGGCTTAAACAAATGTTAAAAGACATAAAGGTAAATTGCAAGGAACCTATAACTATCTATTATGACAACACTGCAGCAATTGATTATCCAAGAATCTAGTACAACATTTTAAAACTAAACATGTTTCTATCAAATTGAACTTTCTAAAAGAAAATGTTGAAGCAAAAATAGTCAAAATGGTTTGTGTAAATACTAAAGAGCAGATTGCAGATATTTTCACTAAACCTCTACCTAAGGAGACTTTGAGTATCTAAGAGATCAGCTTGGGTTCATACCCCCACCGGTAAACACTTAGATAGTTGATGATTGTCATCAACCGGTAGATCTAACAAAAGAAATTTTTTACTCTAGCTTTGATGAGGAAGCTACTTCTCAAGGGGAGTAGTTGGTATATTGAAATTGATTGGTATTTTGTATATTGTTTTGTAACTTTCGCATTTGATGTCAAAGGGGGAGAGATATCTATTGGAAAAACACATTGAAAAACATAAACAAAAACATAAAGAAACTCACATTACTCTAAGGGGGAGAGATTGTTACTTTGGGGAGATTATTGGTTTTACTTGGCATTTCTGTTTTGGTACTTTGATGGTTTTTCCATATTGTGTTGCCCTCAATGCCAAAGGGGGAGATTGTTGGTATTTTGGTATGGTTTTGTCATTGATGTCAACACCTACTAAAACTCTAGCACTCTGGAGATCCAACAACATTCACCGGCAAGCAAGTGACTTTTGCACAGTCACTGGTATATGGTACACCAGCAGGAAATAATAATCACCGGCACTTGAAATGACTTCGAAAACACTTGGTAATGTCAAAGGCATTGTTTGGACATCTTATCTTGGAATATTGTTTATTGGAATATTCATATTTGCATATTTGTTGTTACCGACAAATAAGTCTAAGGTTTCACCGATAGGTTTATCTTTTCCAGATCAGCATGGCATGCTCTGGAGATGATTAATTAATGTTGTAAATGCATCAAGCTAACATGTTCAATCAGTTATTGCATCAGATATTTGTTTTGTTTATAAAATATTTTATTGTAATATCTTGTAGAGCCGACCTACTAAAATTGGTCTTAGGTTATGGTATAAATGTAAGATCTTAATTGTAAGATCGATGAAGGAATGCAAAAAAGGTTTTGCGTGAAGGTATATGCAAGATTTAGCAGAGCTACACACACAAACATCATTTGAAGATAAAGCTAGGTTTTTGTGAAAGCATATCAGAACTACATCGGTACTGAATCTAGCATATGAAGATGCTATTTTGTGCAGTACATTATTATTGGATTTAACCATCCAATTGTAAGTTAGTGTGACTTCCCTTATGTGTTTGAGCAGTGAGCTCTAGGTGTTTGGCCTTTCTTCATGTACAAATCCCATTTATGTACACTTACTATCTGAGTAGTATCATCTGATTGTGGGTAAGGTTTCCCACTGTGGTTTTTCCCCTTACAAGGTTTCCATGTACAAATATTGGTGTTATGTGTTGTGAATGACTTTGTCTTTTGGTTTCATGCATTAATCTCTATCGGTATTGCATTTATCTATTAAAATTGTCAATCGGTATAACAGATTGTCTCACCGGTATTAAGCAGTAAATTGGTTAAATTGTTTTTGGTTAATATTATTAACACAACTGATTCACCCACCCCTCTTAGTTGTCCCTGGGACCTAATAGATGGTTGCTTGGTTAAAGATGAAGAGGTAGAGTGTTAAGATGTGTAACCGGTACTAGATGCTATACCAGTCAATGGGTGAAGAGCTTGACCGGTGAAGAACACTCTACTAGCAAAGGGTTTTACCGATATATATTTTGACAAACCTACTGAACATTGGAAGGTCGTGTCTTGATTGGTGTGATGTTGTGTGAAGCTAAGGTGGTAAGTAGGGTGTAGTTGGTGAAGCTTCATCTGCAGGATTGATGAAATTGATATTCGCCATTAATGAAGGAACCACAAATCAAGGGGTTGTATCAGACTAATTGTGGCTCGAGGAAGAAGGATTGAAAGAGGAAGATCAGGGGAGTAGTTGGCACTTGGATTGAAGTCAGAAGATCAAATTGAATGAATACCTCAAGAAGGAAATAACAGAGGCATTCATAGCAATCTAACAGACGCAAATCTAAATGAAGGATCATGTTTTCCATGTCTATAAAATGTGTCTTGAAAAGAATGAAAATGATGGAGATGAATAGATGGAGTTCAAGGTGATGAGATCTTACAAGATCTGATTGGATTTTATTTTCCTCAAGGATGGTGAAGGAACCCTAACTACCTAGATTTTGAATTGACTTTTTGGTGGGAACTCATCTTATATGAAAAAAGGAAATATGGACAGAGAGATGATGATGTTGTTGTGAAGATAGTGAAGAGGAGAGAATTTAGAAGAAGGAAACTTGAGGAGAGGTTTCGACCAAGTTACAGTGCAAGGTAGCAGATAGACTGGTAAAAAGTTTCTCATGGTAGTTTCTTAGTATGGCAGTTGTGTCTAATCAGTAAGGTGTGGCAGTGCAGGAAACATCCTAGTGTGACACAGTGTACTGAGAGACTATGTGTGAAAAGGAAAGAAAGATAACAAAGAGTTAATTGATTCAAGAGGTGCAAAATTCATTTGTAGCAGGAAGCCTTAAATTGCATTCAATTGGTATTTCAGTATACATAGCCAAGTTGGTGTTTGGTGTAGGGGTTGGTGCTCCTTGGGTTGGTGCCCAAAATCTTTGTAAATATGTTGTTTACCTGTGAGACTAGATTGGAGCAGTAGTCTTCAGTAGCTTTTCTCATCGAGGTTTTTCTCATATCGAGTTTTCCTCATAAATCTGGTGTTGTGAGTTGGTTGTGTATGCATGGTCACTTTGGCTTTCTCTCTTAAATTACTTGTTTGATTGTTTATGAGATTAAGTATATAATTGATATTCTTAAGATAGATCAAGAAAGAAAAAGACCTAGGGACCACTTAGTGGTACTCTGTGTTCAACAAGTTCATGCAAATGGTCAGATAACTGGAGAGGTAAAAAGAAAGTAGGTTCAGGACAGATCAGACGGTGGTTGCCATACTATAGTGGGAAACTGCTCGATGGATAATCATGTGGATTTGGAAAAAAATGGGGGGGCCAGTAGGAAGTAAATGAAATAGTTAATACAAGCATCCATGGTCAATGAAGGCAATCTAGTGGCTTGCAATAATAAAATAAAATTGCATGGTGGACTCAGAATTGGTTGTTTGAATGGTGAAAAGCCCACCAAGCAAGGAGATGATTTATACATGAAAGTGTAATGTAGATGGTTATTTTTATCTAAATATGCAAGTGTTATATACCGTTGGAAAGGTCACCAAATAGGGAGATCATTTCTTCAACCATTTTTAATAGAAGTTTCAACACGAAAAGAGATTCTAGAGTTTCATGCATATTTTTAAATAGTGGTTTCCTTTTTTCTCAATGGAGCTATTTTGGGTGAGACTGATAATTTTATATTCAGTAGTGAGGGTTTCTCTTCATGCAAGATTAGTGTTAGTTCTTTTGAGCAGTAAAGATTATTATTTTATAGTATTATGCATGAGTTTTTATGTCATTTTTGGGCAGATTTGCCTAGGGCTTTTCTCGTGCAGTCTTTTTAGGGTTTTGGAAGAGATTCATCATGATTCCTATATATTATTTCTCTCCTTCTTTTTCCCCCTTGGTTCTTTCCTTTTTGCATACACATTTTAGCCCAGCACTGTTTGAGTTTTGTAACAACAACACTCCTTTATTTTTCAGTAATATAGCAGCAGATTTACTTTTTGGTACTTCTTGTATTATCTAGTGAATGAATGATTTCATGATTTCCTATAAATTTTATCCTCTAATTTATCTCATTCAGTTAATTTGTGGTGCAAGGAGATACATGTTAGTTGCAGGTTCTAGTTTGTGTTAGTTGATTTTAATTGCTTGAAGTTATGAAAACTTGTTGTTTTCCTTCATGCATGCATTAAATTCATCCCTTTCTAAGAAATTTTTATGCATCTACATGTTCAATTGAGTTATGGAGCAATCAGGGTTATTTGTTGAAGGTTTTGTGAGTTAAGCAGGTTGTAGATCTCAGATAGGATATTTGGTGCATCACCTCCATTAGAATAGATTTTCATTAAATGCAAGTTTTATATCCCTTTCTATCCCTTTTCTTATCAACAATATTTAAAAGAGATTCACCAAACAAGAAGCCAGCCTGATCTCTGGAGATTCACCTTCACTTTGAGCAACCCATAGGCTCGAAGGTGTTTCCATATTTCAGAGGATTGCTTGTTTTCGAGCTTAGCATCATAGGTGCAATCCTCAGTGACAACACGGCCTAAAAAAAAAAATGTAATTGGAACTAAATGGGCATTTAGAAATAAACTTAATGAAGATGGTGAAGTAATCAGAAACAAAGCAAGATTAGTTTGTAAAGGTTATTCACAAAAAGAAGGAATTGATTATAATGAAACCTTTGCACCGGTAGCCAGAATTGAAGTAGTTAGAATATTTCTTGCATTTGTAGCTCACAAGAACTATAAAGTTTATCAGATGAATGTAAAATGTGCATTTTTTAATGGAGATCTTGAAGAGGAAGTTTACATTGAACAACCTGATGGATTTTCATTAATAGATTATAAGGATATGGTTTGTAGGTTAAGGAAAGATTTATATCGATTGAAGCAAGCTCCCAAAGCTTGGTATGCTAGATTGGATAAATATCTTTTAAAGCTTGGATAGACAAAAGGTAATTCTCACAACAATTTGTATTACAAAATCACTAATGATGACATTTTGGTTATTGAAGTATTTGTGGATGATATCATTTTTTAGAGGTGAAGAGGAGTTATGTAAAGACTTTGCTAACAAGATGCAGGAAGAGTTTGAAATGTCTATGATTGGAGAGATAAACAAATTTCTAGGTTTTAAAATTTGTCAAAAAGATAAAGGTATATTCATATGTCAAACAAAATGCTTGAAGGAACTCTTGAAGAAATTTGGTATGGAAAACTCCAAACTAGTAAGCACTCCTATGACTACAACTAATAAATTGACATTAAAGGATGATTCAGGTCCTATAAATCCAATAAAGTACAAATCTATGATTGGAAGATTACTATATTTGACACAAACTAGACCCAATATAATGGATGCAGTGTGTATTGTATCAAGATTTCAAAGCAATCCTAAAGAAAATCATGAAAAAATAGTAAAAAGGTTTTTCCGGTACCTACAAGGCAAATCTTGGTTTATGGTATCCTAAGTTATGTGCATATACAGATGCTCATTGGGCTATATATGTTGATGACAGAAAGAGTACAACTAGCGGTGCATTCTTTCTTGGTAGAAGGTTAATTTCA
This sequence comes from Cryptomeria japonica, assembly GCF_030272615.1. NCBI lineage: Eukaryota > Viridiplantae > Streptophyta > Pinopsida > Cupressales > Cupressaceae > Cryptomeria > Cryptomeria japonica. The sequence continues at coordinate 92,674,135 of NC_081415.1, read as the reverse complement.
TGGATCAGCAAGAAGCAGACTTGTACATCATTATCTACAACAGAAATAGAATATGTTGCAGCAACAACTAATTGCACTCAAGTATTATGGATCAAGCAAATGTTGAAGGATATCATGGTAAAATGCAAAGAATCAATAATTATTCATTATGATAACTCAGCAGCCATTGATATATCAAAGAATCCGGTATTTCACTCTAAAACAAAGCATGTTTCTATTAAGTACAATTTTATGAAAGAGAATGTTGAAGCAAATGAAGTAAGATTCATTTATGTGAATACTAAAGAGAAAATTGTAGATATCTTTACAAAGCCTTTGCCTAAGGAAACATTTGAATATCTTAGAGAGCAGCTTGGGGTAATTTCCCCACCAATAAAGACTTGAATGATGAAGATTGGCATCAAATTGGCAGGGACTAATAGAAAAATCTTTTTTCGGTCTTGATGAAGGAGATCTACTGCTCTGGGGGAGTAGTTAGATATATGTTATGTTTTGATTTTTTATTCTTAACTACTTCGGCATTGATGTCAAAGGGGGAGAGATATCTATGGAAAAACATTGTACTTTGGGGAGAGATGTATTTGGTTTTGGTTATTGGTTTCTATTTTTTGTACAAAACTTTGTATTGATATATTCTGGGGATTGTTGGTTTTTGGCATTCTATTTCTGGCACTTAGATGATTTTCCATCTAGTGTTGCCATCAATGCCAAAGGGGGGGATTGTTGGTATTCTAGATGACTTCATCATGTGTTGCATTGTTTTCATCATTGATCTCAACACTTACCTTTTGGAGGTCTACATTGTTAATTTATCACTATGGTTATATTGGTTTATTGTTGAACTGACATATTGTGGTTTTGACATGGATATTGGCTTATGCACAGTCATCAGTATATGTTCATCAGTAGGTTATATGGCTCACCAATGTTGATGATGACTTGTTATCATTTGGAGATCATTTGGTTATGTCGAAGACATGGATTGGATGTTTGCATTTGGTATTTTACTTATTGATCTAATCGGGTTGACATATTTGCTTTAACCAGTAGATAGGTCTAGCTTATGGATCAGTACAAGATATCATTTTCTAGATCAACACAAAACATTTTGAAAATGGGTTATTTATTAATAATGTGTAAATGTATTGGGCTGACATATTGTATCACATCAAGACTTATTTTGTAATTTATTTAAAGTGTAATATCTCTAGAGAGCTGACCTTATCATTTGGCCTTAGCGTTTTGTATAAATAATTGTAAGATCTTATTAAAGATCAGATATTATGAGTATGTGAATATTGAAGATTATTGTAGAGAAAAAATAAGCAAATCCTTGTATGAATCACACAGATATTATTTGAAGGTTGAAGGAAAGATTATGAAAGTGTTTGGCACTCATGGTCAGAGCTTAAACTAGTACTGAATCCAGTATTGCAGATGCTATATTGAAGGAGTACATTGTTATTGGATTTAACCATCCAATTGTAGTCAGTGTGACTCCTATTTTGTGATTGAGCACTGAGCTATAGGCGTTTGGCCTTTCTGCATGTCCGGACCCCATTATTGTATTCAGTTACTATCTATAGTAGTATCATTAGATTGTGGGTAAGGCTTTCCACCATGGTTTTTTCCCTTATAGGGTTTCCACATCAAAATATTTGTGTCATGTGTTATGGATGTTGTTTCTCTTTCTATTTCATGCTTTAAGTTATATCGGTATTAATTTAACTATTAATCTATTTTACCGGCACTAAGTTTCAAGTTAGCATAATTAGTTTTGGGTTGTAATTTATTGACAATTGATTCACCGCCCCCCTCTTAGTTATCCTTACTAGTTCCTAACAAGGTAGACACCTTAGGGGTTGGAAAATTCATTACAAATCTTGCAGATTCCCCAAAAGAGATCTGGAGAGTTGTATTGATCATTGATGGATGTTTATTTGACATAAAACTATGAAACTAGCATCCAGTAGGGCACACCACTAAGCATTTATGACAATGAAGGATTAGGGTTTACTTGCTGATAAAAAGGGAAAATTGATTCATTTTCTCTCACCCAACACTTGACCAAACCAAAATGAAGAAAAGGCAAATCATAGATGATCAAAAGCAAGCAAAGGCATTCTAAAGATATTTCCAATAGTTTTATGAGAAGTAATCAAGATCTTTCAAGCCTGCAACTATTGTCCAGGTATTTCTTTGAAATGGCATCCGAATCATCATCTGCTCCTACTTTCATTGTGAATCCTACTATTATTTAGGTTAAGGATAGGCTTAGACATGTTTTCAAGGAAGTTCCTCAAATAGCAAGGAAGGAAGACTCTTCTAGTGCATTTTAGAGGGTTCTTGATGGCATAGTTTATGTGGAAGATGTCAAGGCCTATATTCACTACACCTTGGAGAATTTAGGCACTAAGGAAATCAAGGAAATGTATCAATCTATGATATTGAGAAGCTCTAGACCAATAAAGCCAGAATATCAAATCATTGAAGATCTAGGGTTAACCAGAATCCTGTATATACTAGAATTCAAGGACAAAATGATTAGCTATGTAATGAGAAGGGTCCATAATGAATTCATCTGGCTAGATTGGCCTCACATGATCACCAAAGAAGAAATTCAAGCGGTCATTGACTTACCCAAAGTTGAGCAAGAACCCGGTAAGAAGATCTCTAGCACTAAGTTTGAAAAGCTCACTGGCGCAACCCATGATGGAAGGTCAATGATGATAAGCACCATTAAGGATTCAAATGTAAAATTTGTCAGCATGATCATCAGCTACAAGGTAACATAATCAAGTCAATTTAACTCTATTGCCAATTCATGTATCCATGTTGCATATCAAATGATAAAGAATGATGGAAAGTATGATTTGTGTGAATGGTTAAGAAGTGAGTTAATGATAAATCTTAGAAAAATCAAAGGTGTTAAGAAAGGGACATTCTGGTTTGGCAACCTTATTGTCTATTTGATGCTATATTTCATGAATGAGCTGTTAGGTTTGGGAAAGAAATGATGGGCTCATGACATACCGGTAGGTATGAAGATTAGAGATGCAATCACCAGTCTTGGCAGCAATATGGATGAGAAGTTATGGGGTTTCTTCAAATCTTTTCAAAAGAACATGAGAATGAGGGAGAGAATCTCCAGAAACATTGAGGAAAAATGCTCCACTAAAATCTACTTCATGGTAAACACCGATGAGACTCTCATGGAAGCAGTGGAATCAAGAACAATATGGATCATTGAATTGGGCTATGAAGTTGATGACAACATCTTGGAACTATATGCTAAAATGTTGCTTGATGCTCCTTTAGATGACAAGACTGAACACTTTGGTACTGAAGAGGAGAAGGCTCTTGAAGTTATAATTAGCCTCAATAAGAAAAGGAGGGAAAAGAAAATAGACAAAATGTTTATCTTCATTCAGAATGTAATTCATAGGATAGATACAAAACTAGGTTCTGGATCTAAACCAGTAGATCAACCGGCAATGGCAGCTACAACAATTGTAGTAAAAAGTGCTCCTGAGGTAAAGAGGCTAGAGACTTTCATATCTCTTATCACTTTTGACTCTGATATAGAGGATAATCAACCTACTGCATTCCGAAGGGTATAGAGGAAGAAAGTTGACAAGCCTTCGGTAGAAGAGAAGAAGCAGGAACCAAGGAGGAAGCTAGTAAGAAAGGTGACAACATCATCCACACCTCTGGCAAGGAAACCTTCTAAGGAGAGGAAGCCAACTCCATCCACTCCTGTAACCCCTGACAAGAAGAAGAAAAAGAGTGATGAAGCAAGTGAATCTAGTAATGTTACCATCATCCCCCAATGACTTGTGCAGAACTAATAGATGAGGTAAATAAAGATATAAATTTTGAAGAATGTATCAAATTTTTATGAGCATCTAGATGACAATGAGCAAACTGAAATGGAAGAAACAATTTTTTTCTATTTAAACATATATAAGAAGGCTTTGGTAGAAATTTTGAAGGAAATTCCTTTATCTTTGTATAATAAATTGAATGCAAGAAGATTAGATGTAGTTAAGAGGGACAAAGAGATTAAAGAAATTGAACTTTTGAGTGTTTGTGGTTCTATAAATAATGAGGAAATGAAAAGATGTATAGAAGTTGCCAATAGAACAATTTTTAGCAGCAAACCCCAACAAATAAGCTTATTGATGGGTAGAGTCAATGAGATAATAAATGAGACCAAAGAAGGTTGGGCTAAATTATTTTGAAAGAATCTCAATTTCCTTACTTCTCAAGAAGAATTTGCTAAGGCAACAACTCCCACCATTCCAGATAGATCTAAAGAAAAAGGAATTTTGGGAAGCTCAAATCAAATTTTGAATGAACCGGTAGATAATAAGAGTCTACAAACTCCACTGATAGATAAACCTAAAATTGATGAGAATGTACATACTAAACCAATAGAGACAACATTTTTACAATTCAAGTAATGTAATATAGATAATTTATAGGATAATGATAATATGTGGATAATAATCCATCGGCAGTGATAGATACTACACCAAGTGGCAAACCCACTAGTGAAAAAGAGGATGAGAACAAGGATACACAAGGAGAGGATAAAGAAAAGAAAGAAAAGGAAAAGGAGACTGATAAGACACCCAGTACCATACCGGGAGTTGATTCCTCATCAAAACTTTTGGGAATTGACACTTCTCAAGTTGAGAAGAAATCCTTCATTATGAAGAGTCCCACAGAGCTAATGATGATGGTTGATCAAAAGCGAATGAAGGAGGGATATGCAGACAAGGGAATAATAGATTAGTCAATAACAATTTTGCATAGATTGATTCCTAAATGTATTATTGAAAATGAATCAAGCCCTTCTGGCAAGCTTAAGGTATTGACAAACACATCTCTAAAAACTTTCAATCATTACAACAGATTTCCAACCAGCAAGCACTTGAAAGATTTACTTTGGCTAAGAGAGCCACTTTTGACTAGATTATTAAGACAAAAAAAGAGTAAGATTGGAGAGAAACTTATTCTTATTGAAAATTCTTTGAAACAGTGTACTAACATCTATAGGGTTTGTTGTAATATAGAAATTCTTATGACAAATGTAGATAAGAAAATAAAGGAGTTACAGGAAAAGATTGTGAATATTGCTAATTCTTTTGATGGACTAACTTCACTTACAACATCTATTGATGGACAAATTTTGACTTTGGAGAACCAAATTTTTTCTTTTGAAAAAGAAAGAGACAAGATCATCCGAAGAGCCAGAAGTCTCAGAGGTTTGGTGAGTCCAAGATTGGATTCACTTGGTGTACATAAGAGGGAATGCATGGATATGCTTGCAAAGACCACACTGGTGAAGTCCAAGATTGGATTCACTCAGTGTAATTGAGAAAGAAACACTTACACATTTACTGAGTAGATTTGTATCCATATCTAAAACATTCAAAATCAGCTGGGATAGCTATATAGAGTTATTAGAGAAACCTTATCCGGAAATCCTAAAATTGGTCAAGCTAAGGTAAAGTAATCTATAATTATTCATTCTTTTAACAATTCTTTCAATTTTTTCATTGGTCTTTGGCATTGATGCCAAAAGGGGAGGATATGTATGCGAAAAATATATATAATCCTAGGGGAGGATATCAGATAGAGAGTATATTTCAATCATAGTCAATCAACTCAAGGGGAGCATGTTTCAGTTTCAGTTGAAATGACAGCGAATCCATTTTTCATGAGTGTTGCCAGCAATGTCAAAGGATGACATTGTTGGAAATTGACACTCATTGGATTCATATATTTTCATTGATGGAAACAAGATTCTATAGAAGGAATATACTGGCAAATACTGGCAAATACTGATATTGGAGTAATCAGGGTCATAATCGGCACTGACATCTAGCACTTCAATGAAGCTGACATCAGTCTGGGATCTAAAAAGCTTTATTTGTAAAAATTATTTTGTAATTATTGTATAGAGCCACCATTTAATATCTTTTGTAACATTTTGTAAGCCGACATAAGGCATATTATTTGTAAAGGGTATATAGGTCAGTTTATTAGGTTATTTTGATAGAGGACAATGTGTATCACAATATGGAGAAGAAAATGATGTGAAGGATATATATGTAGATCATTTGTATACAAAATTTATATCATGCAATGATCAGTAGATGATTTGTAAAGAATTCTTAGAGAAAAGGAGATACTAGTAAAAGGGTTTAGGGTTTATGAACTGGTACAAAACAGAGCTATAATCAGAACTCCTTTTGGCATTGTAGATGCATTTTGTGAGTTTACCATTATTGTTTTATCTAGGTAGAAGCTTGTAGTTAGTGAGAGTCTTTTGTGTTGAGAAGTGTGCTCTAGGAAGTGTGACTTCCTGCATGTGTAGGCCTCCATACTATGTAATATCTTTCATATGGCTAGTGAATTGATATTGTGGGTCACAAATCCCATCATGGTTTTTCCTCTTTGAGGTTTTCCACGTATAAAATTTAGTGTGTTATGGTGTTCATTCATGTCACTGGTTTATTTACTTCATGTTATATGTTTCTTCATTTACCAGTTTATATGTGTATGTTTTAATAAGGTAAAATCTTATATTACTGATGGAACACTGATTCACCCCCCCCCCCTCTTAGTGTTCTTGGATTCCTTCAATTCCAACACAAATTAGGCCATGGGGTTCATGTAGTGTAGGAAGCATGTTGATAGATTGTTTTGAGTAGTTTTGTGCCTAGGATAGGTCTACAAAGTCCATTGGGGAAAAAGAAGTTCCTATTGGATATTATTGGCATATGATAAACTGACATGTTGATATGATGATAATGTTTGTTGTCATTGATGTCAATAAGTTCAAGTGGATTGGTATGAAGAGGTATGAGGAGATGCAATGAACCGGTGTGAGGGTTTCACTAAGTGTGACTATCGGTTGGTAGTCTCAGCTCTAGGGTTATTGGTTTGGTGATCTAGCTTGTGCGATGCAACCAATGATACTTTGTGATGAGTTAGCTCATAGATGTGAATGAGATAGAGGTGACATGTCATCTTTGTGCACGTGAAGGATTTCCTTAAGGATCTTGCATGAGAAGATCGACTACGTTTGAAGTCTACCTCGGGAATGATCATTCTTTTTAGCGGTATGTGAAGAGAACGTGATGGGTTACTGATGCCCATGTGCGATGAAGAATGAATGATGCAAATTGTCTTGTGATCTGTTTGAAATTGCAATACTCTATGCAATGTGTTTCGATGGTCAGGATTGGATCACTTGTGTTGTAAACCTAAGATGCTCAGGGTTTAGGGTTTTTGCCACAAGACCTAACTGTTGTCTATAAGGTCGACGATGTTTGTTATTGTAAAATTGTTGTAAAAAGTTGTGTGTGTGTCTCTAAGTAATGAGATACTTGCCAAACCAATGAGTGGAGAACTGCAGAGTGTGATTGCAGAGTAGAGGAACTGAAAAGGATTTGCCTTAGCATGTAGTGTTGTTATCAAATCAGAAGTTTTACTTGTTGTCTTCTAATAATTTCAACAGTTGGAAAATCCCTTTATTGGGTAGCTTTAATAGACTTATTGTAAAATCTCTAATAGGGTGACTCAAGATCATTGAGTTCTTCAAATCCTCTAGCGAGGTAACCTTTAACAGGGTTTCAACCTCTAATAGGGTATATAGCCATCCCTTAATTGGGTGATCTCTAACAGGATCAATTCCTAACAGAACCTTATTGTAAATTCTTTAACCGGACTAAGCTCCTAATAGGGTGAGCTTCAAAAGAGTTCAAAAACAATCTTGTGGGTATTCATCCCCACCGTGGTTTTTCCCATTTGGGTTTCCACATGATAAATCTGTGTGTTATGTGTTATGCATTTTTCATGTAATGTTTATGAATTATTTGGCTGAAATATTATGCATGCAGAGTTAATAGGTTATGGTATTACTAGTATACCACATGCATATGTTAATGGGTGAAGTTGATATCAAGTATTGATCATATTTGAAATGTTCAGACTTATCGGTTTATGGTGTTTGATGTCTTACTATGTTTAACCAGTATTGTTGTGGTTAAGTTTAGTAATGGTGACAACTAGTTGGTATTGCTTTAACTAGATAAGTTGTTAAGAAAGGTTTTTGCCTATACTGATTCACCCCCCCTCTCAGTACGAGTTGGGGTATCTGTTGTTCATCATTATTCATCAATTGGTATCAAAGCGCCTCCAGGTCCTTGGTGATATAAGCTTAACTGCTTGAGGTAAAAGATCCTACTGTAATGATGAAGAGGGAAAGTCCTAAGTTCAATAGAGATAAGTTTAAGATATGGAAGGACAGAATGAAGATTTACATCAAGAGTATGGGTGCTCAACACTGGAGATATGTTAAGAATGCCTATGTGGCTCCCAATTGCACCCTGACTGATGATCAACAGAGAGAGATCCAGGAAAATGGGAAAGTCATGGAAGCTCTTATCATCATCATGTCTGATATTGAGTTTATTGATGTACAAGACAAGGACACACCTAACGATGTATGGGATGTACTGGAAAACATCTATGGTGGTGATGAGCATGTAAAGCAAGCTAAGGAAGAAATCCTTAGAGGTAAATTTGAGGATATGAGGATGGTTGAAGGTGAAACCATTTAGTAGTATGGAATTAGGATTAAGATTGTGGTTGGTGATATCAAAAGCGCTAGTGGAACTATTGATGATACCACTGTTGTTAGTAAAGCCCTTAGATCATTGTTACCAATATATGCAATCAGAGTTGCTGCTATCCAGGAAGTAAGGTCTATTGATTAAACCAAGGTATCCTTAGATTCTATTATTGCAAAGTTAACTGCATATGAGTTGAATAGCTATGATGGCAATGTTCAGAAGATTGAGTCAGCATTTAAAGCATCTACCGCACCATCTAGAAAAGGAAAAGAAACTAGTACCAGTTATGAATCTAGACAATGCAAAGATATGGATGATGAAGAGATTTTGATGGAGTTCGAAGCTCTTCTTGCTAAAAGACTTCCGAAGGGAACTAGAAAATATAGAGGTAAACTTCCTTTGAAATTTTTTTCCTATAACAAGATAGGACATATAGGTGTTAATTGTCCTAACAATGACAATAAGGATAAACTGGAGAGGTTTAGAAAGTATAAAGGAGGTAATAGAAGAAATTATCTAGTTGTTGTGGATGAAGGTGTCACTGATGAAGAATTAGAAGATGATGAAAATGAAGACATAGTATTTGTAGCTGTAAAGGAAGAAGTTTCTGACAAGAAAGCACTTGTCTCTCGCATTGACAACTCCAATGAGTCAATTATAGATAGTGGGTGTTCTCACCACATGACTAGAGACTAGAGAAAGTTTCTATCTTTGGAGGAATATGATGGAGGCATTGTCAGATTTGGCAACAATGCACCATGCTTGGTGAAAGGTAAAGGATCCATCTCACTGAATGGAAAGAGCAGTGCAAATGATGTCTACTAGGTAGAAGGTCTTAAGCATAACTTGTTGAGTGTTGCTTAGCTAAATGATAAAGGACTACTTTTGGAATTCAAAGCTGAAGTCTACAGTATAATTGGGAAGAATGGTGAGCTTATTGCCATCGGTGAGTAGACTAGAGGTAACCTATTTTAGTTAACTGCCAAGATAAGTCAGTTTCTAATGGCTAAGTTTGATGACAATCTGATATGGCATAGCAGACCCTATCATATGAACTTTGAAAATATTGTTAAAGACAGTAAGATCAAGGTGGTAAGAGGATTACCTTTTCTAAACAAACCTGAGAATTCTTTGTGCAAAGAATGTCAACTTGGGAAGATGTCTTCCTCAACTTTTAAAGGTAAGTCTTTCTCAGCGAAAAATTTACATGATCTTGTGCATACTAATTTGTGTGGTCCTATGAAAACTAGAAGTATTTAGGGAGATAGGTATTTTATGATTCTTACTGATGACTACTCAAGAATGATGTGGGTAAAATTCTTGAAAGACAAGTCTGAAGCATTTGGAAAGTTCAAAGCCTTTAGAGCATTGGTAGAGAAACAAAGTGGTAAAAAGATAAAATGCCTGAGAACTAATCAAGGAGGAGAATTCACTTTTGATGAATTCAATAAGTACTATGAAGATAATGGTATTAAGAGGTAGTTTTCTACCCCAAGGAAACCATAATAGAATGGCATAGTAGAAAGAAATAACAAGACTGTAGTTGAAGCGGCTAGAATAATGTTCGATCCAAGGAAAGGTTGCTCACACTTTTTGGAGAGAAGCGGTGAGCACTGTAGTCTATACTATGAACCGGGTACTCATCAAGAAAGGAAAAGATAAAACTCCTTATGAGTATTGGACTAGGAAAACTCCCACTATGAGTTACTTTAAAGTGTTTGGTAGTAAGTGCTATATCAAGAGAGGTGAGCATTTGAGCAAATTTGATGCAAAATGTGATGAAGGAATATTTTTGGGATATTCTACTAAGAGAAAAGCTCTCAAGTGCTACAACAATAAAACTCAGAAGATTGTTGAAACTATCAATGTCAGGGTTGATGAATCCCCTAAGGAACCAGAGGAAACATTCAGCGAAGATGTGGAAGATGAATCAGGTATAGCCTTCTGGGAACCAGTTAAGAAAGAAATTTGTAAAGATCTCAATGTTCCTGTACTGGTAGAAGCTACAGTAAGAGAAGAAGAAGAGGTAATTGAAGAAGAAGAAGAAAAGCTAGCAGATCAAGCTGAAGTCATTCCTAGATATATGAAGTTGCATCATGATCCAAAGAAAATCATAGGAGATAAAGATACAGGGATACTCACAAGAAAAAAAGTGAAGGAGAACTCTTGCATGATTTCTAAATTTGAACCCAAGACTTCCAGAGAAGCTCTTATAGATGAAGATTGGATTAAAGCAATGGAAGAGGAGCTAGACTAGATAGAAAAAAATGCAACATGGTCTTTGGTGCCCAGACCAGAACATAAAAAATGTCATAGGTACCAAATGGGTCTTCAAGATTAAGCTAAATAAAGAAGGCATAGTTGTCAAGAACAAGGATAGGCTTGTATGCAAGGGATATGCCTAGGAGGAGGGAGAAGACTATGGAGAAACCTTTTCTCCTATGGCTAGACTAGAAGGTGTTCAAATGCTACTTGCATTTACCACATTTAAGGGATTTAAGGTTTATCAGATGGATGTGAAGTCTTCTTTTCTGAATGGAATCCTTGAAGAGGAAGTATATATAGAGAAACCAAAAGGGTTTTCCTTATCAGAAGATAGTGACATGGTGTGCAGATTACACAAAGCCCTGTATGGATTAAAACAAGCACCTAGGGCATGGTATGAAAGATTACACTCTCATCTTGTGAAGATTGGATTTTAGAGAACAAGTGAAGATAGCAACATCTACTTGAAATCAGAAGGTGATTAGATTTTGATCTATGAAGTGTTTGTGGATGACAAAATCTTTGGAGGAGAAGATAAAATGAGTCATGTGTTTGTAGATGAAATGAAGAAAGAGTTTGAAATGTCTCTAATAGTAGAGATAAAGTTCTTCATTGGTTTACAGATTCAGCAAATGAAAGAGGGTATTTTTATTACCTAGTCTAAGTATGTCAAAGAGTTATTGAAGAATTTTGGCATGGAGGAAAGAAAACTAGTTGGTACACCAATGGTGACTAGATCTAAACTAACTAACAAAGATGATTCAACACTATTGAATGAAAATGAGTACCGGTCAATGATCGGTAAGCTGTACTATGTTGTGCACAACGGACCAGATATTGCTCATGTAGTGGGCATAGTAGCTCTCTTTCAGAAATGTCCAGGAGAATCACACTTGGTAGCTGTTAAGAGGATTCTTAGATATCTGAAAGGAACAGTTGATTATGGATTGTGGTATCCATATAATGGTGACTATAATCTCAAGGTATATATTGATGCCGATTGGGCAAGTAATGTGGATGACCAGAAAAGCACAATTGGTGGAGTGTTCTTTCTTGGTAGAAGATTAGTATCATGGAAAAGTAATAAGCAGAGCTATATTTCCCAAACTACAGCTGAAGCAGAATATGTGGCAGCATTTATGAACTGCACTCAAGCAATCTAGATGAAGCATGTATTGGAAGGTTTCAAAGTACCTGTACCTATATTGGATGAAGCATGTATTGGAAGGTTTCAAATTACCAATATCAAAGTACTCTGGTGAATATATTTTTTGATAAAACAAGTGAAATAAATATTTCCAAGAATCCAGTATTGCATGCTAGAACTAAGCACATTGTGCTTAAATATCACTTCTTGAGAGAGAAAGTTTAGAATAAGGAGGTTGTAATACAACATGTTTCCAGTAAGGAGTAGCTAGCAGATATATTGACTAAGCCCTTACTGAAGACTACATTTACCTATTTGAGAGTTGAATTAAGGGTTCTACCCCTTCATGAAGTCAACTAGACTTCTGTGCTCTGCATCAGTCAAGTACTATAGTGACAAATCTTTCAGGATTGATGTGTTGAAGGATGCTACTCCTTAGGGGGAACAGTACAGTAGATTATGGAAGCTTGTGCCTCCACTTTGGCATTATCATCAAAGGGAGAGAAGATATCTGATGTATGGGGGAGAAGATATTTGATGTGTGAGGAGAAGATCTCCGATGATGAAGATACACTGTGTTGGCATTTTTGATGTTTATGTTGTGATTGTCATTGATGGACACACACTTGCATTGTGATCCCCTTTATATGTATGAGTTAGAGCTCAACTGCTATTTGTTCCAACCGGTATGTTGTATTATAGTCTTTAGACTATTGGTATTTTGCAGAATGTGTTTACTAGTCTAAAGTGGCATAAAGACCCCAAGCGGTTCATGGATCCCAAGTGGTACGAAGGATTAAAGTGGTATAACACATTCTTACTAGTCTTCATTTTTGTCTAACTAGCAACTGGTATTTTGTATGAACTGGTCATACTCTGTGATAAGTTACCAACTGACATTTTGTGATGAGTTACCATCCACCAATTGTTTGACGGTGTTGACACTTTAATGGTGCTTTTTGTGTCATGTTACCATGTATGTCTAGGTTCATTGAACCTAGGGAATTGTATTGAAATCCTATTGGATCGACATGAAATCAGATTCCTTTATAAGGACATCATGTCTAGGGTTTTAGGTTGTTGTTGGAGTTTTTTGTTGTTGCTAGGGTTTAAGGTGGTTCATGAGTTTTTGTAGAGAGTGAAAGTGTTGAAGACTGATGTAATGCTGGAATGCATTAGCTATGAGCTATACTAGATCTAACCAAGCAAGTTGTGCTATCTGATAGATCAAATACTTGTTGATTACTCACCTCTTTGACAAGTCTATAGCCCTTAACCGGGTAGGCTCAGAGTAGCCTTTGTAAAAACCTCTAACAAGGTGGTTCACCTCTATGAATCTAAAATCCTCTAGCAAGGTAGTCCTTGATTGGACTTATCTCCTAATAGAGATTGAGATTCCTAATAGGATCTGTTCTAGTAAAGAACATTGTAAGACCTTAAATGGTCTAACCTTAACCGGTCTGGGTTCTATTCTGCAGATAGAAACTTGTGAGTTTCATCTCACCGTGGTTTTTCCCATTTGGGTTTCCACATCAAATATCTTGTGTTATGGTTGCATTGCTCCTGTGGGTGAATTCTTTATTTGCATTTTGGTTTGCATGTGTGTTAACCAATTTGACTATTAAACTATTTTACCAGTTTACTATTAGTCTTACAAAGTGTTTAAGTGTATTATTTTTTGGTATACTAATTCACCCTCCCATCTTAGTATTCATCAATTGGTATCAGATCCTATCTTTCTATAAGTTTAACTACTTGGAAAGAGATATGGAGGAATACACTATGAGGGAACTTACTCATTGACTCACTCAGTCTGAGCAAGCTTATGATGAACTTATGGTTAAATATAAGGCCTCTCAAGCTAAAAGGAGAGAGCATGCTGAAAAGTTGATGGAGCTATCTAAAAATAGTTCCTCTGATGAAGTAGATATGGAAGACCTAATCCAAGAAGTGGAAAAGCTAAATGAGTCCAATGCCACTCTAAGAAAAGAGTTGGAAGGACTAACCATCAGAATGTGTCACGAGCTAGAGAATAGGAGAAAAACTAAGGATCTGGTAAGAGATAAGGATAATGAGATCTCTAAATTGAAACAAGAAATCAGTGCCCTAACTGCTCAACTCCATGAGAGCAAAGTGGAAAAGGAAGGCATGCAAGGAGAACTGAACATTGCTATCTCTGAGAATGCTAACCTGCTGGAAACCAATGCTACTATTTCCAAGGAACTCTTTGAGTCAAAGGAAATACTTGCTAAGTTCAATATGAGTTCTGTCAAGATAGAACAAAAGCTTGAATCTACTCAACTGGTAAAGAATAAGTCTAGACTTGGTTTCTCCAGTTATGAGGAAGGTGAATCTTATGGTACAAAAAATGGAGCATCAAAGAAGCAATCAACATTCAAAGGAAAAGGTAAGCAAAAATTCAAACCTGTTTGCTTTAACTATCTTAAGGAAGGACACACTGCCAATGTATGTAGAAGTGGGGCTTACAACAATTTTCCTTATTTTCTAAATGATAAGCCTAGATCCAATAAGTTCAATGGTCATTGTTATGCATGCAACAAGTTTGGGCATAGAGCATTTGAATGCAGGTCTGTCATGCACAACACTAGAAGGTATCCTCAAAGGAGTCAAGGAGTTTTTCCTGAACCCTCTGGGAACTAGAATCCAAACTGGTATAATACCTACAACAATCAGTTAGGTAGAAGTGGCTATCAAGCAACAACTGGATGGAGAGAAAATTGTTGGATTTGTCATGGTCATGGTCATACTACTACAACATGCAGAAGGAAGAGTGGAAATGTGAATAATGGACCATGGAGAGCACTTGAAATGGTTTGCTATCATTGCAACAAACTAGGTCATATAGCTAGATTCTACAGAATAAGAAAGAACATGTCAGATGATATACCAGTCACTCCAGAAGGAAATATTGATGTTGAAGTTGTTTAATCGGATGTAAAGATAGTATGGAAGAAGAAGTCTGATGAAGTGCTACAAGAGGAACCAGTTTCTACACCTAGTGTGGAAATCCTGGAACCGACAAACTAAGCTTCAAAGCTTAGGGGGAGCAAACAACAAAATGCTTTTGAACCCCCAGTTTACACTGGTAAAAGACCTTAACTGGTGTGTGTTGCCTATCATTTGGCGAAAGATCAGAAATGGTAAAAAGGTAAATTAGGGTTTTAACCCTAATAGTGGAGCATTAATGATGGTAGGTGAGTGTAGGATTTTGCCAAGATCAAGAGGCAATGGAAAGAACAAATAAGAGAGACAAAATAGATGATAGAAATAAACTATATTCTATCAAGAGAAAATACTAGTCAACTGGATCATCAATCGTTCAATTACATACAATGTAGATGAGCCTGCTTATATAGGCAAGGCTTATGGATATGTGAGCACACAAACATGACATATGGCTCAATAAGAAACAAGGGTAGGTAGGAAATAGGTGTGGGTAGGTAGGAGAAATAATATAATAGTCCACATGACGTGGATCACCCACTGAATGTGGAGTGTAACAACAAGATCAACACCATAAAAGGTGGAAATTATCCTACACACACCATCCCAATATTGGCACAAACACCCAAGTGTCTCATACCCAAACTACTATGAAATGCATTTCCTAAGTAAACTTAAGTAAGGTGTAATAATATCCAAGATGAATAATTATTTACACCAACACCCCCCCTTAAGTGCAACTTAGGGGAACGTACTAAAGTCAACAATGCAACTAAGCAATGCAAGATGGGTCCTAGCTACTAGGCCATGTTAGGTACCCATGTACAAATGCAAATGCATGAAAACCAATGCAATGAAATCTCTCACAAAGTGGGGAAAGAGAGAAAAACCGAGTGGGAAAAAACCCTCCCCCAAAAGAGAGATGAAAGATATACAAGAAAACTCTGATAGAAGAATGTGAGGAACAAAACCCCATGTGAGGAAAAATTCCCCCCCATATGAGAGAAGAAGAAGAAGAGAGACTAGGAAGCCCCCCCTCAATGTGGAATTTGCACCAATGATAGAAGCCCGATGTATGAAGAAACTACTCCATGGTCATCGAACAACATTCCTCCCCTTGGGAAGAAACAAAAACAAAGGTGTATCCATGAAGTCTCCCTAACCATGAAGGGAAGATGAAGCAAAAATACTCATAATGAAAGGAATCTCTGAAAACTACTCAAGTGTCCCCATGTCGATGTTGAAAGATGCCCCCTCCAAAGGTGGTAAACTGTGCCACATTGCTGAAAAAGGCACTCTAAGATCTAGTGGAGATGGATGGAGAACATGTCCCAAAGACTCACATGTCTCCTGAAAAGATAAAGAGACCTTCTCCAAGTGTTGTACAAAAGTATCCACAATCATGTCAACCTCTAAAGATTGATCATGTAGAGAATGCACAATAGGGTCAAAGTCATCCCTCGCAACAATCAAAGAAGGATCTTCTTCATCAAAGAGAAGATGAATGTCATCAATGTTATCTCCCAAATCTGTAGTGTAGGACTCCACAAACAAACCTGCAATGTCTATCAAATAGGCATCCCAATCAACTGAAGCTAGAAGACATGAAATATCTTGCTGCACTATATCATAGGAAGGAAAAACTATCGCACTAGCTGCATCATCAGGTGCAATAGGTGGTGTGATATCAATAGGAGGAGATGAAATGCAAGGCTCAAGAATGGGGTCACAAGTGAGAATCCCCAAGTTCAAATGCCCAAAGTTCTCCTCAAAATCTGAATCATCAACATAGGAAGAATCAACCTCATCAATAGGACCAAAATGTGAAAAAGAGTACAACTGAGATGCATGATCAACCACACCAGTCACAATGATAGCTCCACTCTCCAAGTCTCTAATGATAACTAAATTAAGTGTGAACTCCATAGTTTTCCTAGTTGCCCCATTTGTGTTTTGATAGATGGAAAGAAGATTATTTGTCAAGTGGGGTACACACAACACATCATTGAAGGAGTTATCCCCAATGGAAATAGATCCTTTCCCAATCACATCCATGTATGTATGATTGCCCGTCAAAATCTGTGGTATGTGGCAAGGCTCAAATGTAGAAAACATAGATTATGAAGATTCCATATGATGAGAAGCCCCTGAATCTAGAAGCCATCTCCCTGAATCATGACTTGTAGTAGCACAAAGAGCTTGTCCCTTTCCTTTATCTGTCCCAAAAGAGTGATCCTTTCTTGGAAGAACAAGTCAATGTAGACATTCTAGAAGGTAGGTTGATTCTATTCTTCTCAAGAAGATTCTTCAACTCATCAATATCCTTCTTATAACAATGATGTTCATCATGTCTTGACTTCTTGCAATATCCACAAAAAAGATTTTGGTTATATGATTTCCTCTTAGGTGAGAATGGTGAATCACCTTATTGTGGAGAGGAAGATTGTGCTCCATCTTGTTGTGGTTTTGACTTAGGTTGGTTTTGATTCTTGCCTTTTCCTTGATTACTTTGATTCCCTTTGTTAGCCACCAAAGCTTGTGACTTTGAAGATTTGAGAATCCCCATTATGGTCAACTTAGATTGCTCAAGTATCAGCATCTCCGTGAATGAATCAAATGAGGGAGAGGTGTATGAGGAACCTTGAGCTAACCTATGGGTGTGAAAGCTAGATACAAAGGCTGCATACTCTGAAGGAAGCTTGTCCAACAAGTTATAAACCAATTGAGCATCCTTTTTGTCAATTCCACAATCCTTTAGCTTTTCTCTTAGCTTAGTTGCTTTTGTGACATAATCTTGGATTGTATCAAAATCCTTGGGATCCAAAGTTGTGAGTTCACTATCAAGCTTGTAGCCCTTAATCTCATCAACTTGACCATATAATTTATTAAAAATATCCCAAGCCTCTTTAATTGTAGTACACTTATCAATGTGAAAAATAAGGTCATTTGATACATACTTTCTAAGAGTTCCAATTGCCATAGCATTCTTAGTAAGCCATTCAATTTGAGCATTAGGATTAGCCTTAGGATCAGGTGGTGCTATAATAGTTTCATTTACATAATGAATGAGTCCTTTTTCCATTAGTTTACTCCATGCCTTGATTTTCCATGATGCATAATTATGAGGAGTTAAAAGTGGAAATTTAGGAGAACCCATAGCACCAAAATGAAAAAACACAAGATAGAGAGAGGCACAATTACACAAGACAGCCCCCCAAAATACTCAATCAAGAAATCCCCCCAAAATGGTGATTTTGGCACTTTATACTTAGTGCATATACAATGGGAAACTTGCAAAACAAGGCAAAGTGGATATCTGATTTCAATTTACAACTTCTCAAAATGAGATCTAAGAGACTTCAACAAATACTGCTAGCGATCTAAACTGAGATCCAAGCAAAATACAAGTACCAAATATGCCAAAAATGGTTAAATACTGAAAGTACAATTTCTACTTAAAACCACTACAAATAGATGGTAGATTATGAAAGTAGATGAAAAAATATGCACTTTCAAAAAAAACAGCACATGAAAAAGGAGTCCATATGAGCCCAAACGAAGCCTTCAAAGTTGTAAAAATCAGGATTTTGTGATTTCTGAGAAACCTGTATCCAAAAATCAAAAAACTTCTGCACCACTATAGAGATCATGAAATTATACTCCAAAACAAAAAAAATTGCTCGAAAAAACAAGTTTGGATGAGTGAGATATCGCTATTTAAAAATTGCTTGCAAAATTATAATTTTTGGAAAATTTCCGTCGCAGCTTCAAACTTCAAATGCCTCTAGATTTGGCCTCTGAAGTCCGATTTGGATGAAACAAAAGGCAAAAATGACTTTCTTGGACCTTCTAAATCCAATGGTGACCTTAGATTTGACCCATCAAGCTTCAATAATAACCTGCAATTAAAAACTCCAAAATACAAAACCGTAAATAGCATCAAATTTCTCTCAATTGGAAAACCAATGACACTCTATTGGCTTTGATACCATGTAGGATTTTGCCAAGATCAAGAGGCAATGGAAAGCACAAATAAGAGAGACAAAATAGATGATAGAAATAAACTATATTCTATCAAGAGAAAATACTAATCAACTGGATCATCAATCGTTCAATTACATACAATGTAGATGAGCCTGTTTATATAGGCAAGGCTTATGGATATGTGAGCACACAAACATGAAATGTGGCTCAATAAGAAATAAGGGTAGGTAGGAAATAGGTGTGGGTAGGTAGGAGAAATAATATAATAGTCTACATGAGGTGGATCACCCACTAAATGTGGAGTGTAACAACAAGATCAACACCATAAAAGGTGGAAATTCTCCTACACACACTATCCCAATATTGGCACAAACACCCAAGTGTCTCATACCCAAACTACTATGAAATGCATTTCCTAAGTAAACTTAAGTAAGGTGTAATAATATCCAAGATGAATAATTATTTACACCAACAATGAGAAATATGTTTAAAAGGGATTTTGAAATCATTTCTCACTATCAGTTTTTGAGCGAAGAAAAGTTTTTCAAGGTGCAGAGTGACAAAAAGATGATTTGAGCTGAGATTTTGAGAAATTGAGAAACCGCAAAGGAGATTTGAATTCAAACTACAAACGGTCAAGTGGAGAACACAAAGCGGTGATTCAGCAACTAATGAAGTGTGAAGTGAAGGAGAATCGACAAGCCCTAATTTCACGTGTTTCAAAAGGTATTTCTCAAGTTCTTGAAATTTTCTATCATGGCTTCCGCATCTCATACCAGTTCTAGTGCATCTGTCAAGTTTGCAAGTTTCATTCAAAGGAAGTCTAGGTATAATGCCCTATCACAAGTTCTGGTTGGTGTGATAGTAGAAGAGGGAATTTCTGACTATATAGACTACAAGATAGAAGACCTAGGGTCTCTAGCTATCCATTCCCAGTTAGGTCTATTTTGTGGAAAGGATAAGAAGATCAAACCGGAGTTTCATATTTTGGAGAAGAAGAAACTCCACAATGCTATCTACTTCTTGGAAGATTTTTTAGAGGATCACATAAGGATCATTTTGAGCAAAGTCCATGGTGACAAGATGTACTTGGAGAGAACACATGATATCACACTGCAAGCTATTCATGTCATCACCAGTTTCTGCAATACAGAGGATGTGCTAGCCCTAAGAATGACAGGTAAAATGGAGATGTCAAAGCTCACTGGTTCAGTGAGCGACTCAAGAGGCATGATAGTGAACTCCATCAAGGATGATTTGGTTAAGTATGCCTGCATGGTGATAGGCTACAAAACATTCTCTGCCAGTAGAATCAACTCTGTATCTGCTGTAGTGGTAAATGCTGCTTACTTGATGATAAAGGAGGATGCATCATTTGACCTATGCATTGGTATGCAGAGAAAACTCATGTTGAACCTGAAGTTGATTAAATAGGATAATGCACTTAGGTTCAAGTTTGGACAACTACTAGTTGGGTTGTTCTTCTATTTCCAAGGTTACTTCCCAGGAGTAGGAGATGTCTAGTGGTCTCCTGACCAATTAGTAATGAAGCAAATCAAGGAGAGCATTCAAGCAATTGGAACCAGTTACCCTGATGTTCTGAACAAGTATTTTGATGAATTTAGAAGGAAAATGAGCCAAAGGATGAGGATCTCAGGTGATATCATCAAGAAATATGAAGATGACATCTGTTTCACTATCCAGGTGGATAAATGCATAATGGAGGCTGTTGAGCCTAGAATGGAAGAAGTGGAGCCAATGGGCTATGAGGTGATGTATGATATGTTGGAAGGGTATGCCTCTACCCTTATTGCCTCACCTCTTGATCCTAAGGCAAAGAGGACCAGAACCTATCTGGAAAGGGTCACACTAGTTGAGGAACCCTCTATAAAGAAAGGAAAAGAACCAGCAGTGAAGAAGACAAAGGCAGTGCCTGCAGCATCAGCACTGGTTACAACAGCGAGTCCTAAAGTGACCAAACAGTCATTGGCCAAGAAGAAACCAAAATCTGCACTGGCTAAAGTCTTCAAGAGGAAAAGGAAGACAAGGAATACCTCTCTGGACTTAGAAGAAACTATTTCTAAGGAAAAACCCATGAAGATGAGGCAAGCAAAGAAGAAGACAAAGAATGAACCGACATCCTCAGCACCGATAAATATTGACATCTCCTCCTACAAACCTTTAACACATTGTCAAAGAACCATCAAAAATATTAGGAGAAAACTACTGAATGATTTGATTGATCATTTTGATGATTTAAATGATGATGAAAAAGAAGCTGTTGAAAATGAAATCATTAAATATTTATGTGCTAATGACCAGTCGCCCTCATACATTAGAGCTGAGACACCGGATTCTTTGTATAAGTCCTTAGATAATAAATGGTGCATTGCCATAGAGAAAGAATAGGAAATCAGGGAGAAGGTTTTTTCTCAATACTTTCCTAACCTGTCCAATTTAGAATTATTTGATGTCATCAACAAAAATAAAGGACTCTTCTTTACCAGAAAAAGAAGACTCTGGTTGCTAGAAGGAAAAATTAATGATGTGGAAAAAGACACTCATCTGCATATGACTACAGTGGCTCATATGCATAAAGCGCATCTAGCCAACCAACAAGCTGAAACAAAACTGGTTATATCCAAACCAGATGAAGTATTTGATGATGAAGGAAACCTGGTTGTTGAACTGGTTGACACTATTGATGTCGATGCCCTGGATGAAGAAGATGTTACCCAAGAAATCCCATCTGAGGCAACAAGACAGGAGCAACAGGCTGAATAGGAGAAGAAGGAAGAGGATAGACAGGAAGCGGAAAAGGAACAAGCAGAGCAGAAGAAAAAGGATGAAGAGGAGAAAAGGAAAAAGGATGAAGAGGAGAAGAGGAAAAAGGATGAAGAGAAGAAGAAGAAAGATGAAGAGGAGAAGAGGAAAAAGGATGAAGAGGAGAAGAAGAAACAAGACGAAGAGGAGAAGAAGAAAAAGAATGAAGAGGAAAAGAAAAAGAAAGAGGAGGATAAAAGAAAAGTAGATGAAGAGCAAAAGAAATAGGAAGATGCAAGAAAGAAGAAAGAGGAAGAGGAAGATAAGGAATAGGAAAAGAAGAAGGAAGTAGAAAGGAAGAAGAAAAAAGAAGAAGATAAGGAAGCAAAGAAAATGAGAGAAGCAGAGAAAAAGAAAGTGAAAGAAGACAAGATAGGAGAAGCGGAGAAGAGCACACAGATGGAGACTCTGAAGGCAACCAAGAGTCAAGCCAAACTGGCTGATCTCTCTAGTCCTATCAATCTCCAATCTACTAGTGAAACGAAGCTGATGTAGAGTATCAAAGTTGCCCAAGAACGTCTAGAGGCAATAAGGAGGAAGAAGGAGGAAGATGTGATCCAAGCAGCTGTGGACACTCTTACTAGTTTGTTACCTGATACAAATCTTCCCAACACTGAATCATCACTGGCTAAGCTAGAGCTACTATGCATAGCAGTGGATGATTAGGTGTAGAGCCTAGAAGAGGTAGGAGAGACAAATGTCAAGAAAGCACATCAAAAAGCTTTCAATATAGCTATGGTGAAGAAGTTGACTGAGCTTAGGTCTGAGTTGCAACAAGAGCAAAAGGATATAAGGGTTGCTCTGGATGAGGGGAATCTGGTACTCAGTAAGATTTGCCAACCCCATCTATTTTGTGATGATGTGCTAACTCAGAAGCAAAAGCTTCAAATGGACTTGCAGTCCTACATAAGCACATTCAAGCCGCCTTATGATTCCTTTGCAACTTATGGGAAAACCGTTCATTAGTTTCACATCCAGTTAGCAAAAATTGAGCAAGAGATTAGCACAAGGTCTAGAGACTTGCAAGAGCTACAACTGGTTCTACTCCCACATCTGCAAATTCTTTAGAAGTGTTATCTGAACCTGGATGCCTTGACCATTACATAGGAGATGAGCATAGTTGATGCCATGGAAGAACAGGTCTCCCAGATGCAAATAGAGAAAGAAGTAGCCACCTCCCTACTTGAGTCCTAGTCTTTGTCGATAAAACAATTCCTACGGGACTTTAAATCTTTTTTTAACAAGTATCATTCCTTATTGTCATAAAATTTTATTATTTTAATATCAAATGGAAACAGGGTTGTTCAGTGGTACTTTGTCATTATTGGGAAAGGGGGAGAAGAATTCTATTTTGGAGAGAATTAAAATTTTGGTATATGCTCTGAATATCTCAATGTCTATGCTCTATATGCAAAATTGTTATACATTGTATTGTTAAAGGGATAGTGTATATGCTTAGGGGGAGCAATTTTGCTAATGACATGATCTTGTTTTAAAACACTTAGATGTCAAAATTTTATTTTCCTAAGTGTTGCCTTCAATGCCAAAGGGGGAGATTGTTGGCATTTTTGATGTTAATGTTGTGATTGTCATTGATGGACACACACTTGCATTGTGATCCCCTTTATATGTATGAGTTAGAGCTCAATTGGTATTTGTTCCAACTGGTATGTTGTATTATAGTCTTTAGACTATTGGTATTTTGTAGAATGTGTTTACCGGTCTAAAGCGGCATGATGACCACAAGTGGTTCATGGATCTCAAGTGATATGAAGGATTAAAGTGGCATAACACATTCTTACCAGTCTTCATTTTTGTCTAACCGGCAACCAATATTTTGTATGAACCGGTAATACTCTGTGATGAGTTACCAACTGGCATTTTGTGATGAGTTACCATCCACCAATTGTTTGATGGTGTTGACACTTTAATGGTACTTTTTGTGTCATGTTACAAAGTATGTCCAGGTTCATTGAACCTAGGGAATTGTATTGAAATCCTATTGGACTGACATGAAATCAGATTCCTTTATAAGGACATCATGTCTAGGGTTTTAGGTTGTTGTTGGAGTTTTTTGTTGTTGCTAGGGTTTAAGGTGGTTCATGAGTTTTTATAGAGTGTGAAAGTGTTGAAGACTGAAGTAATGCTGGAATGCATTAGTTGTGAGCTATACTAGATCTAACCAAGCAATCTGTGCTATCTGATAATCAAATACTTGTTGATTACTCACCTCTTTGACAAGTCTGTAGCCCTTAACCAGGTAGGCTCAAAGTAGCCTTTGTAAAATCCTCTAACAAGGTGGTTCACCTCTATGAATCTAAAATCCTCTAGCAAGGTAGTCCTTGATTGGACTTATCTCCTAACAGAGATTGAGATTCCTAACAGGATTTGTTCTGGTAAAGAACATTGTAAGACCTTAACCAGTCTGGGTTCTATTCTGCAGATAGCAACTTGTGGGTTTCATCTCATCGTGGTTTTTCCCATTTGGGTTTCCATGTCAAATATCTTGTGTTATGGTTGCATTGCTCCTATGGGTGAATGCTTTATTTGCATTTTGGTTTACATGTGTGTTAATCGGTTTTTCTGTTAAACTATTTTACCGGTTTACTATTAGTCTTACAAAGTGTTTATGTGTAGTGTTTTTTGGTATACTAATTCACCCCCCTCTCTTAGTATTCATCACACTGGTCTATAATGTTTTCAGTTGC
This sequence comes from Cryptomeria japonica, assembly GCF_030272615.1. Lineage (NCBI taxonomy): Eukaryota > Viridiplantae > Streptophyta > Pinopsida > Cupressales > Cupressaceae > Cryptomeria > Cryptomeria japonica. The sequence continues at coordinate 92,649,596 of NC_081415.1, read as the reverse complement.
AATATTGTACTGAGTATTACCATCAATACCAAAGGGGGAGATTGTTGGATATTATTAGCATACGATGAACCAACATGTTGATATGATAATAATGTTTGTTGTCATTGATGTCAATAAGTTCAAGTGGACCAATATGAAGAGGTATGAGGAGATGAAGTGAACTGGTGTTAGGGTTTCACTAAGTGTGACTATCTATTGGTAGTCTTAGCTCTAGGGTTATCAGTTTGGTGATCCAGTTTGTGCGATGTAACCAATGATTCTCTATGATGGTTTATCTAAGAGACGTGAATGAGATTGAGGTGCCACATCAACTTTGTGCGCATGAAGGATTTCCTTGAGGATCTTGCATGAGAAGATCGATTGCATTTGAAGTCTACCTCAGGAATGATCATTCTTTTTAGTAGTATGTGAAGAGAGTGTGGTGGGTTACTGATTCCCTTGTACAATGAAGAATGAATGATGTAGATTGTCTTGTTATCTATTTGAAATTGTAATACTATAAGCAATGTGTTTGGACGGTCAAGTTTGGACTACCTATGTTGTAAACCTAATATGCTTAGGGTTTAGGGTTTATGCAACATACCTAACTATTGTCTATAAGGTCAATGATGTTTTTTATTGTAAATTTGTTGGCAAAAGTTGTGTATATGTATCCGAATAATGAGATACTTGCTAGACCAATGAGTGGAGAACTGCAGGGTGTGATTGCAAAGTAGAGGAACTAAAAAAGATCTGCCTTAGCATGTAGTGCTATTATCCAATCAGAAGTTTTACCTATTGTCTTCTAATCATTTCAATAGCTGGAAAATCCCTTTACCTAGTAGCTTTATCAAGCTTATTGTAAAACCTCTAACAGGGTGACTCAAGATCATTGAGTTCTTCAAATCCTCTAGCAAGGTAACCTTTAACAGGGTATATAGCCATCCCTTAACCGAGTGATCTCTAATAGAATTGGTTCCTAACAGAACCTTATTGTAAAGTCTTTAATCGGACTAGGCTCCTAACAAGGCGAGCTTCAAAAGAGTTCAAAAACAAGCTTGTGGGTATTCATCCCCATCATGGTTTTTCCCATTTGGGTTTCCATGTGAAAAATTTGTGTGTTATGTGTTATGCATTTTTCATGTGATGTTTATGAATTATTTGGTTGAAAGATTATGTATGTAGAGTTAATAGGTTATGGTATTACTGGTATACCACATGCATATGTTTATGGGTGAAGTTGATATCAAGTATTGATTGTATTTGAAGTGTTTAGACTTATCAGTTTATGGTGTCCGATGTCTTATTGTGTTTAACTAGTATTGTTGTGGTTATGTTTAGTAATGGTGACAACCTATTAGTATTGCTTTAACTAGATAAGTTGTTAAGAAAGGTTTTTCCCTGTAGTGATTCACCCCGCCCTCACAGTACCGGTGGGGTATCTATTGTTCATCATTATTCATCAGTTCCAATAGCAATAACCATTTAAAAATAGTTATATCCATTTTTTGAAGGCCTATTTAGACTTTTAATATCATCCATGTTGGTGTTGGATGAGGTGTGTAAAGATTTGGTGGATTGAACAACAATAAAAACTTAGATTTTGCCCAATTCTCATTGTTTCCCATATAGTACGATCTGACAAAGGATTTGATTACATGAAAATTTGAAGTTCTTGTGTAGGGATGTGAGTTAAGGTTCTAATGCAAGTGATCTGACTCCATTTGGCATAGTTTGGAGCAAGTAGTGGTCTATTTACTGAAAACTGTCATTCAAAACCCTAGTTCATAGGGTTTCACCCAAGATGTGGCCCTAACTTACAAATTCCATTTTGGAATTCAATGACCTTTTGGAAAATTCAAGTTAGGGGAGTTTACACTAATATTCCAAAAGGGTCAAATCTAGGAGTGAGAGTTGGTGTGGCTACCACCAAGCCCTATGCTAAACAAGACAATATGTTTAGTCTAGACTACAAGGAGGAAAGAGGAAAAAATCACTAAGGGAGTGTATGGAGACTATTTTGATGGTTGTTTTGGCCCATAAAAGGACATGGGAACATTTTCAAGTGTTGAGTTTAGTCCTGCAAACCCATCTTCAAGTAGTTGTTGTAGAAATCAAGCCTAATTAGGCCTATTAGGTTTGTGTCCTTAGTAGGTGCTTAGGGGTGTTGGAGCAGAGTCAAACCTCAATCTCTTGGGGTTGGGTGTAATCCCAAAAAGGGTACTCAAATCTGTAAATTTTTCCAAGGTAATTTTGGAAGGATTTTGAACAAAGTGGGAAATACCGGTGTGGCAAGACTACTAGAACTAGGCCTAAATAGAGGTTTCTTGACCCAGGTGCACAAAGGAGATTTCCAAAATTGATTGGAAGGTTAGGGTGAGTTTTAATAGGTATGAAACACTCCAAACCCTTTGTAGGAAGTGCAATTTGTGACTTGTTGTCATTAGTATGTTTAGAACTCTAGTTGTGGGGTTGTATTAGGCCTTGAATTAGGCATAGAGGGGTGATTTTGGGTCTTCTAACCTTCTAGTTGCCCACTCTGCATTAGGTGGAATACCAATGGAATCTAATAGTTCAAGTTCATCAAGTTTATCTACAACTATTTTGTGGAGAAAAATTCCTAGGCTTGATGGAACAAATCATAAGGTATGGAAGATTCAGATGGAGACTCAACCAAGATGTCTTGGGAAGGAAATCTGGGAGATCAATGAGAAAGGTGTTACACCTTATAATCTGACATCTAACAATCCTCCTATGGAAAAGTTGGATAAGGAGCTTGAGAATGATTGTATAGCTAGAGAAGACCTTTTGTGTGCACTTTTAGGTCAATAAATAATGAGGCTAATTGACAAATCAACTACAAAGGCTATATGGGATAATTTGGAGACTTTGAATGAAGGTGAGACCACTATTAAAATTTCTAAACTTGATGGTTATTGGGTGAGATATAAAAATATGAAGATGTAAGAAGATGAAAGGATTACTGCATTTATGGAAAGGGTAAATGAAATTGTCATGCGAATTCAATGTTGTGGTGGATCTATGAGTGAAGATAAAATAGTTTATAAAGTCTTGAGAGCTTTGTTAGGGTTCCCATAGATACTGAGAGGGGGGGGGTGAATCAATATCTGACCGGTAATGATTTTTTTAAAAAACTAAGTATGCAGAACATAAAGTAATAGTATACCGGTATACAAAAATTAATGCAAATAACAGAATCAAAAACATCCACATGAAAAGAACACCATAACACAAGATGTTTAATGAGGAAACCTGGTGTGGGAAAAACCTCAGTGGGATTTGTGACCCACAATATTCACTTACTGGCCAATAAGAGAATATTACTTACAATAGGGGCTTGCACATGCAGGAAGGCCAACTGCCTAAAGCTCACTGCTCAATAAGAAGTCACACTGACTTACAATGAAGATTTACACAAAACCAATATTCTATACTACTTTACAATAGCATCTTTAATGCTAGATTCAGTACCGGTTCTTGCTCTGATCTTTACATATACCCTTGTTCTATAATTCGCACATTAGGTCTGCCTTATAATTTTTTTATGCTTCCTATTCATATCCTACAAATGCCTACAATGATCTCTTTTATATACAAGAGTCATTTTACAATTTTTCAAGTTGGCTTACAATGATAAACAAAATATTACATATCAAAAATCCTATCGGCCTCTATGCCGATATACATATTTCCTTCTGTGTCGATGTACATCTTCTATGCCGGTGCTGGTGTAGATTGATTTTGTTGATGTCAGTGCACTATTTTTTTTGAGTAATGGTTTGCCGGTATAATGTCTTGTCGGTGCCATAGGATTGCAAGGTTGCTTGAGTAATGCTTTGCCGGTGCCATAGGATTGCAAGGTTGCCTGAGTAATGCTTTGTCGGTGCCATAGGATTGCAAGGCTGCCATCAATGACAAAACCTTCAATCACACACAATGTCTCATTGGAGTGTCCATATGCCAACAATCTCCCCCTTTGGCATTGATGGCAACACTCATGAGAAATTTCAAAAAGATATCCAAAAAATGTGTAGACCAAAAATGTTACCAAAAATGTGAGAGCTCCCCCTGAGCATGTGATTCATGTGTTTTGAATTTTCTCATCTACTACTCCCCCTTTGGCATCAATGACAAAGGTTAGTAGATTTTGTAGTTGTACCAATTCATAACCTCAACCTTGTAGTTGGGTAGTTATTAGCTGAAGAATATCTCCCAAAATTAAGTTTATGCCATCCATAAACTTCTTGCTTTCCTTTATTGCTATCTTAGTTCTATATACTATACCGTTGAGATGCTGCAAGTGCTCTGCCGATGTTTTGCTACCCTGTGTTAGTGCCTCTAAGATTTCCTTCCATAGAGATGCTAAATGGTCCAATCTTGGACTTAGTTTAGATCTCAAGAATTTTGCCTTGTTTATTATTTTCTCTTTCTCTCTTTCTAATTTGAGCAATTCTTCCTCAAAATTTGTTATCTTTTCCTCAAAAACTGATAATGTATCAGGTGAGTTAACAAAATTATCAGCAAGTTTATTGATCTCTTCCTGTACCTTGCTCATCTTTTTGTCTACATCCGCAGTCAAAAAATTTATCTTGCAGGTGTCTTTGTACAGAGTTTTGTACTCTTTTAATAAATTGCATAGTTCCGGTAGAAGTGTGTCAAATTCCCTATTACACTTCTTTATTCCTTAAAGAATTTTTGTTTCTCTTTTTCTACACTTTCCTTTATAGTTTCTACCTTTGTTTGCTCAAAATTTCTAGAAATATATTTACAAAGTGTATCCAACTAGCCTAAAGAATCTTTATTGGCTATATTACAATTGGGAGCTATTGATTTCAAAATTGGAATTGAATCATCTATCGCTTTATAAGCTTGTGTGCTATAATCAGTTATTTTCTTGATAGATTCGAGCAATACCTTTGTTACATTTGATGGTGACCCAATAAACTGAGTACCGGTGGAAGTGACCATGCTAGTATTGACCTCTGGTAGGTCTGTTTGTGTCTCCATCTCTTTAGGCATGGTTTTTCCTGCATCATTTCTTCCCAGTGGCATCTATTCTGGAGCCTTTAGCTCTATTGATTTCTCTGATTGTGTTCTAGATTCCATCTTTTTCTCTGAATCTACTGTCAGTTGCTCTTTGTTATCAGATTTATCTATGGTATCCTTATCTACCACTATGTTGATTTTTTGAGTATCAACATTCATAGTATATAGGACTTCAGGATTAGGATTATTATCCTATGTGTCCATGCTCTCAGCTACTAGTTGATCTTCTGCAATTGTTGTTTTTATCGGTGGAGTATTTAAAGGAGGTGGGGGTAAGTTGTCTCTAATTTTGATACTTGGTGGTCCACCAACTTTACCTTTCCCTTTGTTCTTTTGATATACCAGAATGGGCTTGGGATTCCTATATTCTTCTTGTTTTTCTTTTTCAACCAAGAATGTATCCCAACCATCTTCTGTTTCCTTTGAAACTTCAGTAACTCTACCTGCCATTAGCGATATTTGCTGGTGTGCAGTGGAAAAAACTGTCCGGTTGGCCTGAGCTATCAGATCATCAATTTCCTTAGGTGAGTTGACCAGGTATAATACAAGTAATTTTTCTATTTTAATCTTCTTATCCAACTCAACTATTCCTTGCCTTCTGGCCTCAAGTCTTATATATAATTCATCAGGAATTTCATTTAGGACTTGCATCAAAAACTTCGTATACATGTCCATGTGTAATATAACAACCTCCTCAACTTGTCCTTTCTCATCATCTGATAAGGTGTCATAGATTTTCCCTATATTTTTCAATTTACCTTCCTCTGTGATCTCATTCAGTAATATGTCAAAAGGGGCCAAGTCACTGTTTGTCTTCTTCTTCTTTTTGGGGGTCAGCTTTTTCTTAGGTGTGGCTTTCTTGACTAGAGACCTCACAGCTTGTTGCTTCTGTCTTATCCTTCTAGATGAAGGAGTGGATACCGGTGAGGGGTCTCTTTTCCTAACAAATCTTTTGAAATTTGTTGGCATATCTACTTCTGAGGAGGTATCTACTGGTGATAGATGAGTTTTAGGCTATTGGGCTGCCAAATCTTCTTCTGTTATGCTAGTTTTCTTTAATACATCTTCTTTTATGGCTTTTACTTGCCTAGTTCCTTTCCTCACAAATGCCTCTTTACTCTCTTTTTAGATTGAATTAGACTTTCGATGGTCTCAACACTACCAAATACTTCTTCCTTTGGTTCATTGGGGGCTTCCAGAAGTGCTTTGGCATAAGTTTCCACTATGTGGTCATTTGTTTCATACCCCATCTCTGTAACCCAGATTGTTCTTGGGATGACTGCTTCCATCCAGATCTCATCCTTTTTTATTACAAAGCATATATCATCCTTGTATTTTTTGACTATTTCTTGTGATAGTCTGATTCTTTTATTCATTCTGACCTTTAGTGCTTGAAAATACTCATTGATATTCTTTTCTCTATTTTCACCCATGTTGTTGAATAAGTCAGACAATTGTTTTCCTATCGGTATGTCGAATCCAAAATTATTGTAGCCTATATCAGGAGCCTGTTTGGTTATATGTAGCATTAAGCATACAAGTAAATTTCCAAATCTAAAGGTTCCTTTTTTATCCTTCTTGATTTTTGCCAAATTGTCAATTAACTCATCTTTTAACCATTCACAGATATCAATTTTTACATTGTCCTTCACCATGTCATAAGCACTCTTTATGCATAAACTGGAAACAGAGTTAAGCCTATTAGCATGAGTTGCTTTGTAACCTATAATCATGCTAATGAATCTCACATTTGTATCAGTCACATCATTAACCCTCAATGATCTTTTGTTAGATGTTGCACTAGTTAATTTCATTACTAGGTCATTGGAGACTTTCTTGGTTTTGTTGGGTCTAGTACTAGTGGAAGGTAACCCTGTTACTGCTTTCATAGCTACCTTTATAATTTTATGCACTGAGTCAAGCTAAAAGAATGAGCCATGTACCCTGCTTAGAACTATCCTAACCACTTCCTTGGGAAATTCAGGAATGCAAAGGATTTCAGTGAATCCTAGGGTTTCAACAATTTTATGTTTAGGTTTCACATTTTTGGCATCCTCACATATAATATATTTATACATGTTTTTAATTTCTTCATCACCTAATTCCTCTATGTTGCAATGAATATACATTCTAGGGTCTTCTATATAAACAACACCTTTTGGAATTTGGGAAAAAGCACCTATGTTGTCATCTTTCTTAGCTACCTCAGAAACTAGCTGAAACATGGGCCTAGGTCAGTTTATAACTTCGACTACTATAGGGTTTGCTATGAATTCAGGTGCAAAGGAGGATTCCATGATGATAAATACCTGTTTCTACCTTTGGATGGATTGATTGCTGAAGTGCTTTGCCTCTTTTCTCGGAATGCCTTAGCTTGGAAATATTTGCGCTCTCTGAAAGTTTGAATTCACGGTGAAATGAAATGGAGCCAAAAACCTTATTTTATAAGTCTTTTCTGCTACCTACCACATTAATTGCCTACCATCAATGTATTAGCTTAACTTTATTTTCTAGTAATGAAGGATTTTCAACTTCTTTTCTCTAACCGAGGGAATAATAGCACATGTGTCATTTGATTGCCAAACCCTCAAGATAATTTTCTTCAATTGGATGAAGAACATCCTACCAGTGGAGCATTGCTCTGTTCTACCGGTGGAGCATCATATTGTCCTACCGGTGAAGCATTTGTTGGTTCTACCGGTGGAGGAGTAACACCAATATTTAGATCACCTTTTCTAATCCATTGTTTTGAAAATTCTTGATTAACCTATTCAACCTTTTCCTTACCTTTCAAGCTAGTGCTTTTGTTATCTACCGATGTACCTTTACTTCTACATAATTTAGCAATATGACCAATCTTGTTACATGCATAACAAGTTACATTATATTTCTAAATAGCTTTCCCATAGCCTATGCTGGTTTGTGTTCTGCATTTATTTGATAAATGACCAAATCTTCCACAAACATAACATCTTACATTCATTCTGCACCAATTTTGTTGCATTTGGTGCATTGACTGGTGGGAGGATTGATGTTCTGATAATTCCTAGATCTGCATTCATTTGCCCTATGACCATATTTATTATAGTTAAAGCATTTTTCATTGAATTTGTAAGTGTTAGAAGGTCCTACTGATTTGCTATGATCTTGGGTATTTGTAGTACCGGAGCTTTCTCCAACTTCAAATCCAACTCCAGAAGTGTCACCTTTGTGTTTTTGATTATTCAATAAGGAACCAAGTTCTTTTGAGCTTTTCTTGAATTTTTCTTTGTGTTGATTTGGAGTTTCCAATTCCCTTTCCAAGATTTCTTTTTGTCTCATTAGTTCATTTGAGTCATTCTAAGTGTGCATCAGATCTGTCTTCAACATGTCATTTTCATAGCTAAGTATTGTGTTCTCATTTGTTGCATCACTTAGTCTTTTGGTCAATTCTTCTTCATTCTTCTTTTTGTCCTCAATTTCTTTGCAAAATCTCAAAGTCATATCTTGCATTTCATTTTTTTTTGTCATGATCTCTTGTTTCAATTTTCTTATCATATCATTTAGTGATTCCTTTTCATCATTCTCATTTTGCAATTTTTCACAAAGTTCTCTTCTCTTGTTTCTTGTAACAGTAAGATTTTCTTGAAGTTCTTGAATAATGTCCTGAGTTGCTTTTAAATCATCTTCTAATTTGATATTTTTCAACTTCTCTACATCATAGTCAGTAAGAGCTCCTTCAAGTTGCTTCATCAGATTTTCCATCTTTACCAGTGTCAAGGTCTTCCTCAAGTTGTTAGGCTTTTGAAAATAAAGGACCAAGCTCTGATACCAATTGTTAGGGTTCCCACAGATACTGAGAGGGGTGAGTGAATCAGTATCTAATCGGTAATAAAATTTTCTTAAAACTAAATATGCAGAACATAAAGTAACAATATACTAGTATACAAGAATTAATGCAAATAACAGAATCAAAAACATCCACATGAAAAGAACACCATAACACAAGATGTTTAATGAAGAAACCCAGTGTGGGATTTGTGACCCACAATATTCACTTACTGGCCAATAAGAGAATATTACTTACAATAGGGGCCTGCTAATGTAGGAAGGCCAACTGCCTAGAGCTCACTGCTCAATAAGAATTCACACTGACTTACAATGAAGATTTACACAAATCCAATATTCTGTACTGCTTTACAATAGCATATTTAATGCTAGATTCAGTACCGGTTCTTGCTCTGATCTTTACATATACCCTTGTTCTACAATTCGCACATTAGGTCTACCTTATAATTTATTTATGCTTCCTATTCATATCCTACAAATGCCTACAATGATCTCTTTTATATACAAGAGTCACTTTACAATTTGCCAAGTTGGCTTACAATGATAAACAAAATATTACATATCAAAAATCTTGTTGGCCTCTATGCTGGTATACATATTTCCTTCTATGCCGGTGTACATCTTTTGTGCCGGTGTACATCTTCTGTGTCGATGCCGGTGTAGATTGATTTTGTTGATGCCGGTGCACTATTTTGTTTGAGTAATGCTTTGTCAGTATAATGTCTTATCGGTGCCATAGGATTGCAAGGTTGCCTGAGTAATGCTTTGCCGGTGCCATAGGATTGTAAGGTTGCCTAAGTAATGCTTTGCCGGTGGCATAGGATTGCAAGGTTGCCATCAATGAAAAAACCTTCAATCACACACAATGTCTCATTGGAGTGTCCATATGCCAACAAGCTTTACCATCGGCTTGTAAGATGAAGGCTACTACAATTAATGAGTTGAAAAAAATGCCTAATACTTCTGTCAATAGAGATACCTTGGTTGGATAATTATATGTTTTTGAGCTTGAGGAGTTTGGACCTTCTAGAGCTTCAAAATCTTAACCTTCTTTTCATGCATCTACATCATCTACTGATAAGAGTGATTGGAAAGATTTATATGCAAAGGAACATGAAGAGTTTAAGAAACTTGAAGCCCTATTCACTATAAGAGTACCTAAAAGATCAGCAAGAAGTAAGTATGAAGGACAATCACCTTTTAAATGTTTTGCATATAATAAGATAGGCCATTTTGCATCTAGATGTCTTGCAAGGAATTCAAGATTTGAAGAAAGAGAGAAGATCTTTTCATCCTAACCATGATTATCAAAACAAGCATAAGTACAAGAGAAACAAATACAAATCATGTTACTATGATTATGAGGAAGGTGTGATTGATTTTGATGATGATCTAGCATAAGAATCAACTTCTAGTTTCAGCAATGGAAAGGAATGGGTATTCTTGGCTATCAAGGAAGATGATCTGATACTGAAAGAGAAAGAAGCTAAGGAGAAGACACTTGCTACTAAAGTTGAAGATAAGGATGAATGGGTGATAGACCATGGATTTTCACATCATATGACTGGAGATAAAAGGAAGTTTCTATCTCTGCAAGAATTTGATGGCGGACTAGTTAGATTCAGAGATGACAAAGCATGCATGATCAAGGGAAGAGGAACTATATCATTGGATGGTAAGCATAATACTGATAATGTTTATTATGATGAAGGTTTAAGACATAATCTTTTGAGTGTAGGTCAGTTGGTGGATAAGGGATTTCAATTACAATTCAAGGATGGAAAATGCAAGATTATTAATAGATCTAGATTATACATTACAAAGGGTACACAAATTAGAGGTAATATATTTCATTTGAATTCTGGTGAGAAGGCATATTTGACTACACAAATTGATGAAAGTTGGCTATGTCATAAGAGGTTGTTTCATGTGAATTTTGATTGCATTGTAAAGATCAATTCTACTAAGGCAATTAGAGACATACCTAAAATTGTGAAACCTTATAATTTGGTATGTAAGGAATGTCAAATGGGTAAACGGGTCAGAGCTTCTTTTAAGAGTATACAAGATAAATCTAATGATATTCTTGATCTTATTCATACTGATTTGTGTGGTCCTACTAGAATCAAAAGTTTTCAGGGTGATAGATACTTTATGTTAATCATTGATGACTATTCTAGAATGATGCGGGTTACTTTTCTAAGGGAGAAATCTGAGGCTTTTGAAAAGTTTAAAATCTTTAAATCTAAAGTAGAGAATGAGATAGGATTGAAGATTAAATTCTTAAGGTCGGATCAGGGTGGAGAATTCACATCTGGTGAGTTTAACAACTATTGTGAGAAGCATGGCATAAGGAGACAATTTTCTGCCTCTAGACACCTCAACAAAATGGAGTTATGGAAAGGAAGAATAAAACTATCTTGGATGCGTCTATAACTATGATGATGGAAGATAATCTACCCCATATCTATTGGAGAGAAGGTTTGAGCACGATGATATACACATTCACCAAAGTTCATATCAAAGGAGAAACTGGTAAGACACCTTATTAGTTATATTTGGGTCATACACCTATAGTTAAGTATTTCAGAATCTTTGGTAGTAAATGTTATATCAAAAGAGATGATTCTATTGGCAAGTTTGATCCTAGATTTGATGAAGGAATTTTTCTTGTTTATTCTAATGAAAGAAAAATATATAGATGTTATAGCAAGAGATTGTAGAGAATTGTGGAGAGCAAAAATGTCAAGGTGGATGAGCTGAATAGAAGTCAAATCAAAACTTTTGAGAGAGAAATGCTAGTGGAAATGATCATAACTAAACTGATACTAGTTACTCTGGTAGCATCAGAAAATTCAACAATAATTGAAGATCAGGGTAGAGGAACAAAAAATCAAAAGACTCCTAGGTATGTGAGGTTGAATCCTTTAGAAGATCAGATCATTGTGTTGTCCTCAAATTCTGATTCCCTCTTATCCTCCTTTCAAGATATAATCAACAACTCTGTCTATATAAGGAAGAGGACATAAGAAAGAAAAATAATCTTATGGAAACATATAACAAGGGTTTTGAAACACCTTCTACACTTTGAACTTATCTGAAGTTCAGGTGGGTATACCTTATGTGAATACTTTCACACCTTTTAAATTGAAATCCATAGTAAACCAGTGCTAAAAACCTATGGACTTCTTCACCTCAATAAAACTAAAACAATAAAGAAAGACTTATGCTCATTTTCAGTGTTGACCTACAAGATATGTGAAAAGATAACTACAATTGATACCAGTGCCTTATCCAGGCCACAGAGTCATCCAAGTTTAAACAATATTCCCACAATCAAATATCTCCACACATCCCATCACCTTGGCTTCTATAAAACCCTACATATGCCTGACATACATAAGAATTTACCCTTATCAAACTAGACTACATTCATCAAATTCAAAGTCTTCAACAAGGAATTTACTAATAGAAATGCTTCATGCATATTTAATTTCCCTCCTAAAGAGAAAAGCTAAGAAACACCTCTATTTAGGATTTTCTTACAATCCATACTCAGATGAATAGCTCTAGATTACTCAAATTGAAAACAATAAATATTTGCAAGTAGACTTGAAGACAACACAAATTATAGGCTCACATTGATGGTCTGTATATTGATATTAATTCAAAAAATATTACAAAAAACACTTGAGTGTTCTCCATAGGACTAGAAAATATAGATCTATTTTTGCAGAGCTCTTTTATAATTTCTTGCAATCCCCTTTTAACAATCCTGGTATCCATTTATAATAACATGGATGCATACCAAGCTTTGGACTTCCCTAGGCCAATTTTGTTACAATCATTACTTCTTTCAAGAAGCAGTTACATGTCTTTTTCTATTTCGGTGGCTTCTTCAATTGGTTGTTCTTCCGCAATATCCTCTAACCATCCCGAAGCACCTTCCAACTATTCTGGAGCATCTTCTTCTTGAACCTCCACATCAGCCACCACATACTTTTTGGACCACTCTTGGAAAAAATCATCAGTAGGCCATGAGTGGCCAGTAATTGTTTTATTCAACTTTAATAACTTTTTCCAAGCATTCCTCACTTTCCTTACCTCTAATTCCAAAATCCCATAATCAAATTTGATCTTCTCTATTTCCTCAATTGTTTTAACAAACAAAGAGGTGTCATCTTTATTGATTATTTCATTTACCCTTAAGGATAAATTAGCCCCTAACTCATCCAGCCATACCTGTTTATCTTTCAACTGATTCTAGTTGACAAAACCTCCAGGAAATAATGCAAATTTATGCTTGGTATACTCTTTCCTATACAAGTTAGCCTTTCTCTCCACATTAGCTCTTCCTTCCACCAACTTTGTCAATCCTTTTGTCAACTTACATGTAGACTTGATAGTGACATCAGCTCCTACCTCATCATATGGTGCACACATCAGTTCTAAGTCCACTTCTCTAGGCAACCATTTATTCAGAATAGGCTCTAAAATATCCTTGTCCTCATTTAACTAACTAAGAGTGTCCAAAATTCTCTTCATATTGGTGTGCATGGTAGGAGCATCAATAGTATTAGCAAAACTCAAAATTGTAGCCTTTATCCTCTCCTCATATTTGCTTGCAAATAAGGCTTGGGCTTGTTTCATCTTCTCCAATTCATGTTGATAGCTCTCAGCTGGTTGAAAAATAGAAGGTATAGGAGGAGGGAATTCTATGATGGGACTAGTGGGTGGAGGCTTTGCTGGAGAAGAAGAAATTGCAAGAGTTGAGGGCTCACCTCTTTGGTATTGTCCCCATAGTTGGCTCTAAAGCTTAGCAATGATAGTGTCCTTGCTGATTACCTCCTTTTTGGCTTCATTATAAGCCTTTAGAATTGTGTTCAACTTAACTTGGAGATCAACCTTTTCTTTTGCTTCCTTCTCTGCTACTGCAACATTGAATTTAGTAGTCTCTAACATAGTACTAGCTACCTCCACCACCCCTGTATCCTAAACTCTTCTCACTACTATACCTCATAGGAGATTAGATCCTGAGGTATCCTTTCTTCTCCTACCTTAATCCCTTCTGAGGGACCACATTACTAGAGAGGCATCATCTTTGCTGAATGCTACTCCTTTCATTGGCTTGGTTTCCTTTCTGACTGCTTCTAGGACCAATGCATTAGCTATATCCTATTCAGGGAGGATTAGCACACCAGCCTTTGATATCATCTCTCTTCCAGCCTCAGGAGTAATAGTTTTAAATTCATCCATCATCTCCTACTTTATTTCTTCTTCCTCTTGGGTTGCATCCTTGAGAGGCTGTTCATTTATCCTTTGCTCACATCTAGCCTTCAATTGATCAATATTATGATTCCATAGAAACTGCATGAAAGCACCTGATGCAACAAAATTACTATCAGCTAGGAATTCTTCACTAGCTTGCTTGATAGTGATGTCCAATTCTTTTCCTTGTAGCTCACCATTAGTTATGTCCATTTCAGCACTGGGTGGCTCCTCTGGCATTCCTTCTTGAGTCTCATTGTAGGTGTATGAAATTTCACCTAGACTCCCTAATTGTAGCAATTGCTTAGCTACTGCTTGTTCATCTCCAATGTGAATTGGGGACTAAGATGGAGAGTATCAAGGTTCATCAGTTTCAATTTCTTTTCCTATCCTCTACCTCTTAAGCGAATCTTGAATCTCAATAGCATCATCAATGGCCCTCTTCCCTCTAGAAGTAGAAGGTTCATCTGACACTGGCATCATTATAGTATACTTAGATTTCTTCTACATTATATAGTTACTTGGTGGAATAGTTTTAGCAAAAGCAGGCTTGGCTAGGATCAATCTAGCCCTATCAGGATCATTCTGTATTATGGCCTCCCTTTTCTCCTTCAAGGTTTGCCTTAAATCTTCAAAATAAAGAATTAATAATTTAACCTTTTCTTCAAAAGGAGTAAAACTGGAAAGAGGATCATAGCTAGAATCAAATTGGTGGATAAAGTCAAGGGCTCTTCTATATGCAATCCACTTCTCCTTCCTCAACTCCTGCTCATCTAGACTGAATGCATTCCTGATCAAATCTTCAGGAAACTAAAATTGGTGAGGCCCGATCTTACATACTGCCCTTTTTCTGAACATGTCATTGAAGAAATCTTCAGGGTCTGCACACCTTGACACTGCAGTTGATAACATGTATGGTTTAAAGAATTCTTCAAAAAACTTCCATCCACCTTTAGTTATTACAAAGTGATGAGCCATTGTGATGGTTGGGAAAATTGTCCCTTTACCCCTGTTGGTCAATTTGGCCTCTTGCACTCCACCAATCTGCCTCAGTACTTTTGCAATTCCTATTTTTAATGGCACTTGATAGGGCAGCAGATAAGGGATCCCTCTAAAACCATATACTCTAAAATCAGTAGAGATAGGATACAAATACATATCTCCCTAGTTATGAACAATCTTGATATCCTCTGCAAACTCTTCGGGCCTAAGGAATTCCAAGAGAGCTTTGGCAATCCTAGGGTTTTCTGCACATAACAACACTCTAATCTTAGATGCAAAGCATCTATCAAACTTCAAATAACTTGCATCCTCCCTATTCCAAGATAGAACAGTACTCCATAATTGCACAGGCATCTCCTCTTTATTTTGAACCTTAACTAGGTCCATCTCCTTTTCATAATAATCAGCCCCTTTGATAAAAGCATGTGCATCAACAAGGAATACCATCCAAATAGTTTATCTACCTTACCATTCTTAATTCCTATTAGGCTTGCATGGATAGCATCTATGAGGAAAGGAGCAAAGTCAAATGTTATGGCCAAGGAAGGGTTCAAAATTTAGGCAATCATTAGCATATAGTGGGTGGGCATATTCTTCTCAGCATCTTCTCCAAAGATCTGACATAGTGTCCAATACATACCCTTAGCACTTAGGGTAAACAAATTTAGGGAAAATGGTTCCATTTTGCTAGGGCCTACAACTATTAACACTCCTATTTTAACAAAGAATTCTTTCAGTGAACCACTCCTAAGATGATCTCTTTGTGCATCGTAGACCTAAGCTAATGCTTTGAAATCAATAGGCTCTAGATAATTTGAAGCTTCACTAAGCTTGAAAACATTCCTAAACTCCTCATCTTTGATTTCAACTAGGACTGATCCTTTTATACTTCTGATACATCTAGCAATAGGGTCATACCTCTATGAAATTAAGTCCAATAAGTGCACATCCATGAATACACCAGGGATTACAAGTTTTCCTACATCTAGTTCCCAAATACTATTCAAAGGGGTAGAGGAATATCTTTGACCAAAACAAATTTTGAATAGACTAAGACCTGAAATCCCTATTTCAGGGACCCTCAACCAATTCTCCTTGTCATATAAACCATCCCCAATTTTCAAATGAGGGTTCTTTGGAACTAACTCCTTAGCCCTAGCCCCAAGATTGGTCAACATGGTTAACTACTCAAGGAAGTCATCACAAATATTTCGGTCCTGGTAATTCACTTTCTCTATTAATTCTCTTCTAGGTGCCATTTTAAGGGTATATGACTGAGCCGATTATCAATCAAAGTAATGTTATAACAACACAAGACCATAATTAAACAATCTTTAAGCAAAGGGTGTAATGCCCCACTAGAAAACCCCTAACAGATTAAGCTAAAACACTCAACGGAGTGTAAGTATTTTTTTTTTTGAGTTTTAAAATAAGACACGACATTAAGATACTTTGGAGTTATCTAAAGCTTAGATAAGATAGCAGAAGACTAAATGAACCTAAGGAGTTTCCCAATCTGATTACATAGCTTCACACCTAACTCAACTTGTGACATCTTGATCCAATCTAATGGGATATCTTAATTACATGTTATTACTTGGAACATGGATAAAATTTGTTCAATGAATTAACATTAAAGGGATTAGGAAGTGTTCATCTATTATGGTTGAAGATGAGGCTAACATGGGGATATTTGCCCAATGAATTTAAAACATTGATAACATAAGAATTCACCCATTAAGGTTTAAATATGGTTAACATGGTGAACCATTCATTTTAGATACCACGAAACTAATATATTGAAGTTCATTTATAGGGGTTAAAATGTAACTAGCCAATTGAGTTCATCTTTTGTAGTTAGAATATTGCTAAGAGATGAAGTTCATTCATTAAGGTGAAAATGTAATATAGCCACATGAGTTCATCCCTTTAATTAAAATATAGCTAATAAGATGAAGATCATTTGATAAGGATAAATTGTAAATAACATAATGAAGTTCATCCATTATGGTTAAAATATAGGTAACTTAATGAGTACACTCTTAATAGTTAAAAATAAAGTTAATATGAAGAAATACATTTGCTAAGATTATGATATAAATAACTAATTGAGTTCACCCATTTTAAATAGAATAAGGTTAATATGAAGAGTCTCATTTGTTAAGATTAAAATATAAATAACTAAATGAGTCCACCCATTTTAGTTCAAATATAACTATCAAGATGAAGTTTATTTATTAAGATTAAAATGTAGATAACAATATGACTATATTTATGCATTCAAAAATTAACTTCATTAAATCCCTATTATACACTTACAAAATGCATCCATACATGCTAGCACTAAGTATGAAACATGAGAGACAAAAGCATCACATAACACATATATGATCTCGGAGTTCACCCCTAGATGGCTACATCTCTGGGTCTGCTCAACTACAAGACCCCTCTGGCAATTATTTAAGTTAAGATTACATAGGGTTCATGTCATTTACATATCAGCCTTATAGGCGAACACAACCACTATACAACGACCACTTCAGCCAATAAATACATAAATGATCCCTTCATAGAAGTGGAACCATCTAAACACATCTAAATCAATTACAAGGGGTTTCTTATCAGACGACACTCTACCTAGGGACTTGACCAGCTATGGCAATTTCCCATATGTCTTATAACATCTAAATTCAAAAATAATATGCACCTGGATAATATGTAAATTTAAACATCTCCGAATAATAAATATGATTTATTTCATACATCTCTAATGAAAGAGAGTTATTCTATCTATTCCCAAAGGAGTATTTCCTCATTAAAACAGGTTCCCAACTTCAATATTAATCATTATATAATTATTAGCCCCTGGATAATAAAATATAATCAATTAATAATTTAATAATACACAATTTTCACTTAATTATTATTATTAAAATATATATTAATCTCACTTAAAAAATATATATATATTAATAAACGAATTGAATAAATCATAGATTTCAAACTTAATATTAAATAGTATATGTTTATTAACCCTTGTTAATAGCTATATAATAATAATATTTAACACTAAAAATAAAATGGACTTTTTTAAACAAAAAGTACTTTATCCTTTTATTTCCAAAATCTTCCAAATAAAATATTACTTTATCCTTTTATTTCCAAAATCTTCCAAATAAAATATTACTTTATCTTTTTATTTCCAAGATCTTCCAAATAAAATGTTACTTTATCCTTTTATTTCCAAGATCTTCCAAATAAAATATTACTTTATCCTTTCCCCACATAATGAAATAAATAACAAACTATATATATATATATATATATATATATATATATATATATATATATATATATATATATATATATATATATATATATATATTTACATAAATTAAAAATACAAAACACTGCATGCTGGAGGCATGTAAAAAGTTAAGGCAATCTAATATTGCCTAGTAACAACATGTAAAAAAAACATTAAGGCAATTTAATATTGCCTGGTAGCTTTGTTACCATAGGGTAGCATGCTGCGCACCCATTTATTTTATATTATTATTTATTTTTTTATTTTTATTTTTATTTTTAATTTTATTTACTGTGACTTACACAGCCAAAAGGAAAACCAGTCTCACAGAGACTAAAAAAATAATTCTTTTTTCAGAAAACTATAAGTTTACCTAAATTTACACCATTTTTTTAAAATAAAATCAAAACAATAACTCATAAAATAAATACTAGCAAAATAATATATCTAGATACTCCAAAAACCAGAGATTGGGAAAAAAAAAACCAACCCAGACAAATTCTTTCACAAATCCATAATGGCTAAACATCTCAAATAAATTAGGCAACACAAGAATGGGAAAGAGGAAATATAATTATTTTATTTATTTTTATTTTTTTTTAACAAATCTATCAAAGGAATGCAAAGGCTGTAAGCACAGGAGGGAAATCCTGGCAAAATGTTGCTAGCATAACCCCTGTGAATTCAAACTAGAAAACCAAAACATTTATTCCTACACAAAGTAAAGCACAACGAGAAATGGAAGACACAACCAATTTTCATTATTCCTTTTGAAAGAAACAAAACTACAGAGAAGAATAAATTTATTAAGCTAATAAATAACCAAAAAATAAAAATAGGCAGAAGCTATCCAACCTTGGAAGCTTTCCTAAAAGATCTTGAGGAAGAGCTCATGCAACCAGAAATCCACACCCAACCTTCCAGATTTTTATTCCTCCAACCTGCATTAAAAAAAATGAAGATTTTCCTCTTTTCCACAGGCTGCCAGTGCTTTCCCATGAACTCTCCAAATAAAAATAATTTAGAAAAATATATATGTAACCTAAACTTTTTTTAGGTTTTCCCCCAAAATATTTTCCAATAATAAAGTATTTAATAAAAGAGCATTTTGTTTTATTTTGTTTTAACTAAATCTAAAATGCTTTTCTCTCCCTCATGTAATTTCTAATTTCAAAATTTAAGCACTTTTAAATAAAAAAGCAAATAATAATTCTTTTTCAACTATTCAATTAATTTAACTTGATTTTCTAATTAAAAAGCTTCTCTCTTATTTAATTTTAATTTTTTGATATTAATTAAGCCAACATTTATATTTCGCAATATTGACAAGGGTAAAATATTTTAATCAAATTAATTCCCAAAATCAATCTTTCACACTATATCAAATTTACTTATAAATTAAACTTGCTTTTCTAATAAAAAATTAATTTTCTTAAATAAGTAAAATTAACCTTTCTTTTTCCATATGCAAAAGAGGTTAAATTAATTGTATTTCAAATAACTTTAAATATTTCTTTTTTTAATAAATGCATAAACTAATTAAATTCATTATTTAAAATTAACCGTTAAATTAAATTCTCTACAACATAAATAAAGTGATCTTTTTAACTAATGATTAATCACCTAAAAGAAACCTATCTATTTTAATTTCTCAATTACTAATGCGTAAATCAACACCTTACATTGAATTAAATACTTAGGTTAAAATACTCCATTCACCGCACACAAGGCATGCAAACCAAGAAAGCCCACCAATCACACGACTCTCAACCCAAATGAAAAAGGAACATGATGGATGACACACGACGCTCACCTAATCATGGCTAAGGAAAGACGAGAGTTTTATGACCACCTAATCTAAATTCTAAGGATGAAGGAGGTATACTCAACCTTGTGAATCCTGAAGGAGATGAACCCCGCACCTAGGCAATATAGTACCTACAATCTCCTGCAACCATGAGTCACGCAAGCATACATATATACACATATTCAATGAAGGCATTAGCTCGAGATTTATAACAAGAATTAGGGAACAATTACATTTACACAAGCATCGATGCAATAGCACAATAATAGGTATACACAATTATTTATATTATCTAATCTACAACATTACATCATGGTTAATCAATCATTCATGAATGCCACATAGGAAGTCAACCAAGGTCAAATAGGTTTTACAAGGCTGACTAGGGTAGGGGCATTACATTCTCCCCCCTAGCCTTCAACTTACTCCTGGAAGTTGCAAGGCTAAGCGGAAGTCATACAACACGTATTAGCCCTGAAACTCAATTAACAATTATCAATTTGCACAAATAAATATTTTGTCAACAATTAAAACATTATTTATAAATCCTCTATGAATGTCATTATCCATTAGCAGGCTACATCTAAAATCATCGACTTCTTAAAATATTCTAGAAATTACACACAATCATTGTAGAGAAATGAGAATTTTTTTTTCCTTCCTTTCATTACACCAAATTAAAGCATTAAAAGATATAGGCAACAGTTACCATACTCATCTATCAAACATGACAAGAAAACATGCCATCAAGATCAAATTCTTTCACCCATACCTCTTTTAGCAAAACTTTATCCCATAGTACTAGCTTCAAATATAAATTTCTACAACCAAGTTAACTTTAATTAAATAAGAGCCACATATATAACTCAATTGTTTACACTTTCCAGGCATATAAGAACTATTCCAATGACTATGTCCCATAACATAGTGACAAGTTAACACCATTTAATCCATGATTACACATAATAACCATCCACATAACTAGAATTGCACAACACAAAAGGCCACATGTGAGCACGTCTAATGCTCGGTCAAAGATAACATGCACGATCAACATCTCTATGCTTGCTCTCAGAATAAATAACATGATCATCAATATCCAACATCTCACTCAAGGGCTTGATGGTGCTAGGGTACACCATAGCAGTGCTACCTTCCATACAAGACCCTTGTGAACATCCCTTGTTGTGTAAGGTGTTTAGCCTCCAAGAGATAGTCACCACTCATAGGTAGGTAGTGGATCCTAGCTATCTCACAGCCTCACATACCTCCATCCTCAAGGTTCCCTATGTCTACTTCCATGTATACACTCAACCAAGACCATCTCCTACATTCTTGGAGAGGAATTCACATTGCAACACCAGACGAGCTTACAAAAACAATAAGGATAAACTAGTTTAGCCACCAAAGTATAGAAGAATAAAGATAATAATCGTCAATTCCAATAGTAAGGCAAGAAAATAATTCTAGAATTGCAACATCAAATCAAGTAAGAACAAGATTGCAAGATCGTGGCTAAACCTTCAAGGTCAAAATAAAATAAATTGCTAGCCCACAAGGAAATAAATAAATAAATAAATAATAAATGAAGATCATAAGTGCACATTACATCACTATGTGACTAGCAGCTAGCCACCAATGAGGAAGGAAGGAACAATCATCTAGCTATCACAGTAGCTCATCATGTGGTGTGGCCAAGTCACACATCCGCATGGCATGGCAGTGTGCACCTTGACATCACCCCACATCACATCGTCACGTGGCATGGCTCTACCCTATACCTATCGGTAGGCCGTATGGTAATGTCTACTACATCCCACATCGTGTCTTAGCACGACATGGCAATACTCCAAGCAGAAAAGGCATGCAATGGATGTATCCCACATGGTAGTGTACCTCATGGATAAGGGACATGTAGGTCACACCCCACATAGTGACGTACCTCTCAGGATACTCACCGTAAGCCAGAGGTATACATGGCTAAGGTCTACCCACAAGTCTCCCAACACTAGTCAATTGGCAGCTCATGTGAAAAATAACACACCTCTCATGAAGACAAGGCAAAAAGATGCTCCAATAAAATCCATCATTATGCTCAAGAACTATCATCTATATGCTCAATATAAGGGATAGGAATTAGGCTAGCACACATGAACCTCATAAATCGGTTCATCACAAGGGAAAGTATTGAGTACACCTATACTACAGTTTTATTCTATAACTATATTTTTCCTCAAGATAGGGAAGCTAAAGTTGCTTTGCATTGACATACTCGTACGTTGTTCATACTATTCAAGGAATGGTGACTTCTAATACTATGCCTTCACATACTAACTTATCAACAACTTGTGGGTTGGCACTCAGTAAGGGAACAAATATGCAACATCACATAAATAGGTATGGTTTCCCATACTCATAGGCAAACATATCCCCCATGGTTGATTACTTCACCATCCCATGGGCACACATAGCAAGTACGGGTTTCTTACAACACACAAGGAATAGCACCATTACTGGTTTAGTCACATTTACAAGGGTAATCTTCAATACGCTATCATCTACTTAAGGGAAGTTTTAATTATGCTTTTCACATGAATCACTTAAATAAAGTTTACTCTTGATACATGTACTGAAATTCTCAACAAATCAAATTTACATAAGGAAATAACATCATTTCGATATCTTTCTCAATTTCCACTAAGCATTTTCATTCACATTACTAACTATGCAATTTTCTTTTCCAAGGCGAAAAACTTTCCTCATTGAATTAGAAGCCAAAGCAAACATACAATTTCATATGTGTTATAAAAATTCTTCTGAAATCACTGCATTCTTAATAGCATTTCAAAAATAACAAACCCTATAATTTAGGCAAGAGGAGGAAGAGAGTTGGAAAATCAACTATTTCCTAGGAATACACAAGATCAACAAGATCACACTATAGGCTTAGATATAAGTCTATCATTTTAGTTGCATGGTTTTCATTTCGTTATTTTTTAGGAGGGTGCCAAAGCAACCTAACATGACTTTTCTAATTATTATTGATGAAATATAATGTTCTAGTTTTTTGAACAAGAAATCAAGACAGACAATCTTTCGGTAGTATAAGACCTTGAGAACCCTCACTATTCTTAATTCAATACAACAATACATCAAAATCTGCAACCTAACATTGAAAATTGAAATACGACAAGAGGGTAAATGAGGAACTATCTACTAAATATTATAGATTAATGCATACAAATTAACAATTCTTTCATTTGCTCTTTCTAAATACAATAAGACAATTATCTATATCCAAAGGCAAGTTAAATGGAGTGTTCCTAAAATAGGTCCTAAATCAAATTGGTTTGAAGATGCACATAAAACAATCTTTCATGGAACACATTAATACACTCTTGAAGCTACTATAACACTTTTGGTACTTCTTTCACAACAAAGCAATTTTCACAAAATCAACTATGCGCATATTAATGCACCTTAAGATGGAATTTAATTTTATTACTCCTACCAAGCACATGGAGGATCCTTAATTTAAACATAATATTTTCTCTCATTAACCAATATTACTTTCAATCCAAATCCCTTTCACAATCTAAAACACATAAGCGTTATAAGGCTCACACAAGGGTTCAAGAAATATCATCCTTTCTCTTGCAATAAGAAAACTTAAATAAGAGATAATTACCCATATCAAAACATTTTAATTTTCTAGAGACAGAGAAGGAAAGGTGATAATCATTCTTTTTATTACAAAAAAAGCATTAATATTTGCCATACTAGTCCTTCAAGTGAACAACACTACGCTAGATCACAACCATAAACAAGAACATTTTGTACTTTTAGATTCAAGACAACACCAACCAACCCAGATGGGCCAGTCAAAGGAGCAAAACAAATCAAGAACAAAGGTACATACAACTCTCTTTTAGAATAAGATAAACCATAGACCAAGACCTCAATAAGCAGTCAAAGCACACAAAATCATTCCAAAACACCCACATCAAGAAGGTGAAAACAAGGTGTGAACACATGCGTTACACACAAGTAGGGTTTGTTCAATCAAACTCACACGTCAAGAGGACAAGCATACAACATAGGGTAGATAAACCTCACACCAACTAAGGGCACAAGCGAAACTAGAGATCCTAGTGTTGCAAAATGGGCTCTGATACCAAGTGTAATGCCTCGCCAGGAAATCTCGAAGGGATTAATTTAAAACACTCAATGTAGTGTAAGTATTTTTTTTTTTTAGTTTTAAAATATGACATGACATTAAGATACTTTGGAGTTATCTAAATCTTAGATAACATAGCGGAAGACTAAACGAACCTATGGAGTTTTCCAACATGATTACATAGCTTAACACCTAACTCAATTCGTGAGATCTTGATCCAATCTAATGGGATATCTTAATTACATGTTATTACTTGGAACATGGATAAAATTTGTTCAATGAATTAACATTAAAGGGATTAGGAAGTGTTCATCTATTATGGTTGAAGATGAGGCTAACATGAGGATATTTGCCAAATAAATTTAAAACATAGATAACTTAAGAATTCACCCATTAAGGTTTAAATATGGTTAACATGGTGAGCCATTCATTTTAGATACCATAAAACTAATATATTGAAGTTCATTTATAGGGGTCAAAATGTAATTAGCCAATTGACTTCATCCTTTGTAGTTAGAATATTGCTAAGAGATAAAGTTCATTCCTTAAGGTGAAAATGTAATATAGCCACATGAGTTCATCCCTTTAATTAAAATATAGCTAATAAGATGAAGATCATTTGATAAGGATAAATTGTAAATAACATAATGAAGTTCATCCATTATGGTTAAAATATAGGTAACTTAATGAGTACACTCTTAATAGTTAAAAATAAAGTTAATATGAAGAAATACATTTGCTAAGATTATGATATAAATAACTAATTGAGTTCACCTATTTTAAATAGAATAAGGTTAATATGAAGAGTCTCACTTGTTAAGATTAAAATATAAATAACTAAATGAGTCCACCCATTTTAGTTCAAATATAACTATCAAGATGAAGTTTATTTATTAAGATTAAAATGTAGATAACAATATGACTCTATTTATGCATTCAAAAATTAACTTCATTAAATCCCCATTATACACTTACAAAATGCATCCATACATGTTAGCACTAAGTATGAAACATGAGAGACAAAAGCATCACATAACACATATATGATCTCAGAGTTCACCCCTACAGGGCTACATCTCCGGGTTTGCTCAACTGCAAGACCCCTCTGGCAATTATTTAAGTTAAGATTACATAAGGTTCATGTCATTTACATCTCAACCTTATAGGCTAACACAACCACTATACAATGACCACTTCGGCCAATAAATACATAAATGATCCCTTCATAGAAGTGGAACCATCTAAACACATCTAAATCAATTACAAGGGGTTTCTTATCAGACGGTACTCTACCTAGGGACTTGACCAGCTATGGCAATTTCCCATATGTCTTATAACATCTAAATTCAAAAATAATATGCACCTGGATAATATGTAAATTTAAAAATCTCCGAATAATAAATATGATTTATTTCATACATCTCCAATGAAAGAGAGTTATTCTATCTATTCCCAAAGGAGTATTTCCTCATTAAAACAGGTTCCCAACTTCAATATTAATCATTATATAATTATTAGCCCCTGGATAATAAAATATAATCAATTAATAATTTAATAATACACAATTTTCACTTAATTATTATTATTAAAATATATATTAATCTCACTTAAAAAATATATATATATTAATAAACGAATTGAATACATCATAGATTTCAAACTTAATATTAAATAGTATATATTTTTAACCCTTGTTAATAGCTATATAATAATAATATTTAACACTAAAAATAAAATTGATTTTTTAAAACAGAAAGTACTTTATCCTTTTATTTCCAAAATCTTCCAAATAAAATATTACTTTATCCTTTCCCCACATAATGAAATAAATAACGAACTATATATATATATATTAAAAATACAAAACACCACATGCTGGAGGCATGTAAAAAAAAGTTAAGCCAATTTAATATTGCCTGGTAACAGCGTGTAAAAAAAACATTAAGGCAATTTAATATTGCCTGGTAGCTTTGTTACCATAGGGTAGAATGTTGCCCACCCATTTATTTTATATTATCATTTATTTATTTATTTTTTTTTTTATTTTTAATTTTATTTACTATGACTTACAGAGCCAAAAGGAAAACAAGTCTCATAGAGACTAAAAAAAATAATTCTTTTTCCAGAAAACTATAAGTTTTCTTAAATTTACACCATTTAAAAAAAAAAAAAATCAAAACAATAACTCATAAAATAAATACTAGCAAAATAATATACCGAGATACTCCAAAAACCAGAGATTGGGAAAAAAAAACCAACCCAGACAAATTCTTTCACAAATCCATATTGGCTGAACATCTCAAATAAATTAGGCAACACAAGAATGGGAAAGACGAAATATAATTATTTTATTTATTTTTATTTTATTTTAACAAATCTATCAAAGGAATGCAAAGGCTGTAAGCACAGAAGGGAAATCCTGGCAAAATTTTGCTAGCATAACCCCTATGAATTCAAACTAGAAAACCAAAACATTTATACACAAAGTAAAGCACAACTAGAAATGGAAGACACAACCAATTTTCATTTATTCCTTTTGAAAGACACAAATCTACAGAGAAGAATAAATTTATTAAGCTAATAAATAACCAAAAAATAAAAATAGGTAGAAGCTATCCAACCTTGGAAGCTTTCCTGAAAGATCTTGAGGAAGAGCTCATGCAACTAGAAATCCACACCCAACCTTCCTTCCAGATTTTTATTCCTCCAACCTAAATAAAAAAAAATGAAGATTTTCCTCTTTTCCCCAGGCTGCCGCCTCTTTCCTGTGAACTCCCCAAATAAAAATAATTTAGAAAAATATATATGCAACCCAAACTTTTTTTAGGTTTTCCCCCAAAATATTTTCCAATAATAAAGTATTTAATAAAAGAGCATTTTGTTTTATTTTGTTTTAACTAAATCTAAAATGCTTTTCTCTCCCTCGTGCAATTTCTAATTTTGAAATTTAAGTACTTTTAAATAAGAAAGGAAATGATAATTCTTTTTCAACTATTCAATTAATTTAACTTGATTTTCTAATTAAAAAGCTTCTCTCTTATTTAATTTTAATTTCTCGATATTAATTAAGCCAATATTTATATTTCGCAATATTGACAAGGGTAAAATATTTTAATCAAATTAATTCCCAAAATCAATCTTTCACACTATATCAAATTCACTTATAAATTAAACTTGCTTTTCTAATAAAAAATTGATTTTGTTAAATAAGTAAAATTAACCTTTCTTTTTCCAAAATGCAAAAGAGGTTAAATTAATTGTATTTCAAATAACTTTAGATATTTCTTTTTTTTAAAAACGCATAAACTAATTAAATTCATTATTTAAAATTAACCATTAAATTAAATTCGCTACAACATAAATAAAGTGATCTTTTTAATTAATGATTAATCACCTAATATAAACCTATCTATTTTAATTTCTCAATTAGTAATGCATAAATCAACACCATACATTGAATTAAATACTTAGGTTAAAATACTCCATTCACCACAGGCAAGGCAGGCAAACCAAGAAAGCCCACCAATCACACGACTCTCAACCCAAACAAAAAAGTAACTTGATGGACCACACACAATGCTCACCTGATCATGGATAAGGAAAGACGAGAGTTTTATGACCACCTAATCCGAATTCTAAGGATGAAGGAGGTATAATCAACCCTGTGAATCCTAAAGGAGGTGAACCCCGCACCTAGGCGATATAGTACCTGCAATCTCCTACAACCATGAGTCACGCAAGCATACATATATATACATATTCAATGAAGGCGTTAGCTCAATATTTATAACAAGAATTAGGGAAAAATTACATTAACACAAGCATCGATGCAAAAGCACAATAATAGGTATGCACAATTATTTATATTATCTAATCTACAACATTACATCACGGTTAATCAATCATTCAAGAATGCCACATAGGAAGTCAACCAAGGTCAAATGGGTTTACAAGGCCGACTAGGGTAGGGGCATTACAAAGGGTGCATAAGAACAAACACAAGAAAACTTGATTTTGGCTCAAAGAATTTTGCTCTACAACAGCTCTCTCTTCCTTAACATCTTTGAAATTATATATTTATTCAACTGATTGCAAGGGTATATACGATGATTGGGGTTCTTAGCTGTGACATTAACTCAGCACACTTCGGTCGTCCCTTTAGAATTGAAATCATGAAAGAATTCAAAAATTTGGCTCCAATGGGTCACTGAGTATTCTTCTTTTTTGCTCTTTGACTACTTTGCAGAGCATAAAACCCTCACATGTTGATCTAGTGAAGTCATGCCAATCATTGGATCAGGTGAACTTGCACTGCTTTTACCCTTTTGACTCTTCCTTGTTTGGCAACGGGCTAAAAATCCTTTCACTATTTCGCAATAGGTAACCATCTTGCATTTTTCCCTCACAAAACTACGCTAGCCATCCAATCAACTAAGACTTGATTGGTATTTACACCATCTTAACCTGGTGGTTTATATCACTAACCATGCTTAAATCGGTTATCGCTACCCATTTTCACCACTTCGCGAATGGTAACAAGCTTGCATCTTCAGGTTGCGAAATAATGCTCATTGTCAGATCTTTCTTGAGATGCCCATTGCTTAACAACTCGTTTAAAATTGGCAGACGTGGGTCCTTTGACTTAGCTTTATCCACCTAGCATTTGATCCCTCTTGAACTGAAGTGTCAACTTCTTACTCGCTAAAAGAATTCAGTGGGATCCACTTCTTTCATTGCCACCTGTGTCTGACAGGTCACTTCTTTATTCATGGTATGACTCTCCTCCTTGGGCCCACTCCTTAGTCCTCAAATTTAGTTCATTGATCACTTTACTTTTCAGCCATGTGTCACTTTCTTACTTGCCATTTAAGCCAGTTGGACTACTCACTTGGAATGCCATGTCATTTCTCCACTTCGTGAAAGCTAACTTTCGAGCACCTTCATCCTGCGAAACTGTGTTGGCCATTAGATCTCGGGGACCTGCGCATCTGTTACACCTCTTATAAACCTCCTTATCTGGGCCCATCAACCTTTAACTATTTCATGAAGAGTAAACCACAAGCATCTATCAGTCGCGAAACAACGCGAGCCATCGATCTCTCCCTGACCTGATCACCTTTTAGCCAAAGGAGAAGTCTTCATTGCTAGGTCCCGCTAAACTCTTTCACCATTTTGCAAAGGTTAAAGCACGTTCAGCTTGATCTCACGAAACCATGTTGTCTGTCCAATCAGATGGAACTTGATCAATGTTTAGCCTTAGTCCAAACCTATATGTTGGGTCCACTTTCATCGTTTGCTACTTTGTGAAAGCTAAGTTGTGAGCACCTTTTGGTCATGAATCAATGTGGGCCATCAGATCAATAGAAAGTTGCATGATGCTTACAAGGTTTGACGAACATTAGAAAGGGCCCATTAAAAGTAAATAAAAAAATAAAACATTTAAAGGGACGACCTAGGTAAATGATAAGGGGGAGACACTTTTTATGATAAATGGACTGATCAATTAAGTGAATAAAGTAATGCCAAATTAGAAACCAAAAGGGTTTTTCTTAGATATTGAAGCGACTTAAAACCTAAACCCTGAACCCCTTAGGACTTAAAACAATTTAAAAGAACATGGGCATACTAGACACAAAATTTTCAAAAACCCTACCCAATTAAGGGACAAGCATACCCATTTTTAAACAGTGATAACAATGGCTCTGACTGGGGATGGTTGATTGCAAGATCAACACAAGAACTTAGAAAACTCTGGAAAAATAGACCAAAACACAAGCCCAAAAACAACAACTAAAGCAAACCTAATATATAGAAACAAGGACCTACTGTGCATGGACTTCAAGAGAAATAATGTTTTAGGAATTGTCCATGCACTGGAAATTCTTGTACTTCACCATTCATATTCTTTAAAAAATATGAGTCATTTCCATTTAGATCACAGACCACAGAGGGGCCAATCCATAGTCACTCAATTTTTTTATGCTTTCCTTTATCCTGTCCTTTTGCATTCCATTGAAGAACAACATCTCCAACATGGAACTTTCTCAGTGAGGTTCTCTTGTCAAATAGGTACTTGGACCGCAATTGGATCTTTAAATTTCTTTTATGAGCTAGAGTTCTAATTTCTTCCACTTCCACTATCTGAATCATTCGGTCTTCCATAGGTTCAGACAACTCCATGTCTTCAGCTTGTAGGAACTTATATACTGGAAGAAGATTATTTATTGGCACTCTAGCTTGTGTACCATAAACCAATTCAAAAGGTGAAACTCCAATACCCTTTTTGATAGTAACTCTGTCAGCCCACAAAGCTAATTTCAACTTTTGATCCCAAGACCTCTTGTTTTCTTACAAGATTTTCTTAATAATGTTCAAGAGGCTTTTATTACTAGACTCATCTTGTCCATTTCCCTGAGGATGATAAGGTGAAGAGTAGGACATGATTATTCCATGACTAGTGCAAAATTCAACAAACTCTTCTAACTTGAAGCTCATGGCATTATCCATTACTAATTTTACAAGGACTCCAAATCTAGTTATAATATTATCCATCAGGAAGTCAATGACAACTTTACTTGTAGCTCTTCTGGTGGGAATAGCTTCAATACACTTGGTAAAATAATCAGTTGCCACTATGATCCACCTATGACCTCTTCCTGATCTCTCAACAATTTCTCCAATAAAATCAATGCTCCATTGGACAAAAGGGGCTTCAACTGTGATTGGATTTAGGGGTAAAGCTCCTTCATACTTCAATTTGGATGAAAAATTCTGACATGGGTCACATTTCCTGACATGTTCATGGGCATCTTTAAATAAAGTAGGCCAATAATACCCAGCCCTAACTATCTTGCCAGTAGTTGTCTTAGCAGAGTAATGACCTCCACACACTCCATCATGCATTTTAGTCAGCACTTTCTTAGCCTAGGATTCATCCAAGCATATTAGCAGTTCCCCATCTCTATTTCTCCAAAATAGATCACCTTGAATGAGAACATATTTTTGTGACTTGAGTTTTAGAGTTCTTCTCTGATTATGTGTCATTCCTTCTGAAAATGTAGCATCTCTTAAGAAATGGACTATCTCTGAATACCAGTGTGCCTTTCGATGCTAGTGACTACGATGTTTTCAACTTCAACATTATTTATTTCAACATCAAGAAGATTGGATTCAACCATAAGCTTGGAAAGGCCTAAGCCTCTCACCAATTTGGTGATCTTTATTTCCAAATCAAATTCTTGGATCCTGTTAATCCATTTGCACCTTTTGCCTATAACCTCAGATTGGGACAAAATGTCCTTGACTGCTGGATGTGGAACATAAGCAACTACTTGTGCATTTACAAGATATGGCCTGAAAGCCTTAACAACTTTAACCAAAGCATATGCTTGTTTTTCCATGATTTCATATCTTAATTCTGCTGCCTGTAAAGACTTGCTATAGAAAGATATGGGATGTTCATGTCCCTCATTATCCTTTTACAACAACACTACAACTACTGTATGATACGAAGCAAAAGAGAACAAAGAAAAGGGCTTATTATAATCTAGGCATTTCAACATAGGTGCTTCCTGAATGGCTTTTTTAATCTCAGCAAAAGCCTTTGAAGCTTCTTGATCCCACCAAAACTTGGTGTCTTTCTTGAGCAATCTAACAATAGGCTTTACTACGCAATAAATCTTCTAACAAAATTAACTTTGCCTAAAAAAGACTGGATACCCTTAACACTCTTTGGTTTAGGCACATTATTTATTGCCTCAATTCTTTCAGGGTTTATTCTTACCTCTTCCTTGGAGACAATATGCCCCAACAACTTCCTTTCAATGACAGCAAAATGACACTTCTTGGGGTTTAATGACACACCAAATTCCAAAGCCTTACTGAACACTTGTTCCAAATGTCCACAGTGGTCATCATCTCTTTTGGAGAAACAGGTTAAATCATCTTGGTACACTACCATGATGATGTTGATGAATTCTTTGAAGGCTACATCCATTGCTCTCTGAAATGTAGCTCCAACATTTTTTAACCCAAAAGGCATTCTAACATAAACATATGTTCCCCAAGGGGTGGTGAAAGTGGTTTTGAATTGTTCAGATTCCTTCACTAACACTTGATTATACCCTAAGAAACCATCCATCATTGACAAAAGATCACAACCAGTTACCCTTTACAGCATAGCTTCCATATTGGGGGAAGAATAATTATCCTTCAGGGAAGCAACATTTAAATTTCTGAAGTCAACATAGAGCCTTATGTACCCATTTTTATTTCTAACTAGGACCAGATTGGAGACCCATGAGGAATGCCTTATAGGCTTAATAATCACCCCCTCTCTTAGTTTAGTCAATTCTTGTTGCATCTTGGTTTCCAGCAAGGGATTAATAGGTCTCTGCTTTTGTCTAAAAGGCTTAGCATCTGGAAGCAAAGGGACTTCATGCTAAAACAAATCTTGTCTATATGCCTTTAGATCTTCATAAGACCAATTGAATACATGCTTATATTTCTTTAATAAATTAATGAGATTCACTCTAACATGAGGAGGCAACCTTTTTCCAATATATACCAACTTAGGGGATGATTCTGTCCCCAAGTTATGATTCTATCCCCAAGTTATGATTATGTCCCCAAGTTTACTTCCTCCAACTCATCTAGCTTAGTGGTTGATTGCTGGTGTAGATGACTATCACTATAACTGAACATACCTTCAAGTTCTACCAATAGGTATTTTATTAGTTTCTAATTGGACTAGGTCATTTCCAAATACAATTTCTCTATTGTCAACCACTTCCACCAATGCATTACAATCAATTTTTTGCCCGTCATAGTCATCAATGCATTGTATAAACCTGAGAATATCTTCATCATCAACAAACACTTGCCAATTATACACATTATTAGGGATGGTAGACCTAACTTTTATCTCAATTGTGGATACACCAGTTAGGGTTGCATCATCATTCTTTAATGTAACATTAGCTAAGAAGTCTTCCATGATGTTCTTAGATCTTTCTATCCAATTTATAGAAAATGCATTAAAATTCTCAATGACATCCCATACTACATGCTTGTATCTTTTCAATCTATCATTCTTGGATGCATACTTAGCTCTAACTTGAGAAACAACCAATTCTGAATCTCCTAATACTCTTAATAGTTGTATCCCATGCCTCTTTGCAACTTCAAGCCCCAATAATAGGGCTTCATATTCAGCTATGTTGTTTGTGCACTAAAAGGCTAATAAGAAAGAATACTTAAAAGTTATACCTGATGGGGATACAAAAAGAACTCCTGCTCCAAATCCTTGTTTGGAGCAATCTCCATCAAAATACACCTGCCATAGACCATGCTATTGTGATTTCAATTCAGTCAGAATGGAGTTAGTATTCTTTAATTGGGGTAAAATTGGTTGTACTCTAAAGTTGTCAAGATCCACATCAATCATACAATTGAGCATGCTAGGATCTACATTTTCAACTACTCTAGGAGCACGTGGTTCTTTGTATAATTTGAATTGATTCCCATTGATTGGGATAGTAGCATAAGATAAATCTAATTTGACATTTCTGCCTACTATTGTTGCCCACTGCCTAGATAATAACATGCCATAATGAGGCTTAGTGTTAGTGACAATAACATCCATCTTATAGATCGCTTCAGGGAATGCTACTATCTTCACTTCAATATCTCTCATTGTACCTATTACAAGCACTTCTTTGTTGTCCATAGCATAACATTTCCCATATATTGTAGTCACTGATAGTCCTAATTCTTTCATAATACCATAAGGCATTACATTAGCAGTTGTACCTGAATCTATCATACCATTTTTATCAATTAGTTATTTACTAATAAAGTGACATAAAAAGGATCTACCTGTGAAGGTTCTTGAGTAATAGTTGTTCCAACATACACCTCTAGGGTTTGGAACTCTTGATCCTTTCCATCTATAACTGAACCGGTGGGTAAAACTGTGTTACTGTCATATATGTTAGAAAATAAGGAAAAGGCAGCTTCTCTATGTTCTTTTATTTTCAACAACTCTATTAATGGGATAGTAACCTTCATTTGTGTAAGAGCCTGAGCCATGTCAAATGTGGAATTGTTGCTCAACTCATTGTTAGCTTTAGCTCTTTCTACCTTAGGCTGACTCACCTTCTTTGCTGTGGCAACTCCTTGAGTATCATTGGTATTTTTATGATCTATACCCTTGGGTACATCTTTAATTTGATCTCTCTTTTCTTGACCAATTTGAGGGGAAGTAGCACTACTTGATGCCTTTTTCTGGAAAACCTCTTTTATAAACATAGAACCAGGTTCACTCTAATCACTATCCTTTTTGATGCTCCTTAAGTTATAATTGTGTCTGGCCTTAGCTATAGTAGCCTTAGTGAGATTTTTTACTTCTTCCTCACTAGGCCTTCTGAGATGAACTTCTTCATCTTCAATGGTTACCACATTCAGAGTAGGATGCCAATCAAGTGTTAATTGTCCTTGAGAGGACCTTTTACTATCCAACACATCACTAAATTCACTTTGTATAGATTCCTCATCACTTTCTATAATGGTTTCAAACATATTAATATCAGGCTCAGCCTCTTGTCTCATGGACTCTTCAAGGGCTTGAGCTATTGCACATTGATGAGGAGAGTGTGGTCCATCACAAGCTACACACTAGGGAGTATTTTCTATGTTATGAACATTTTTTCCTCTTAAGGGATCAGGGGTATCTTGACTCTGAACATTCTTAGGCTTCTCATTCTGAGGTTTACCATCCTTCCAGTTGGTATTATAAGGCATATCATGCAATCTGGGAGGTCTATCTTGGCAATTATAATGAGGCTTATCATTTTTATTCACCTTGGTAGTTAGATCCTTCATAGCAGTGACCAACTTTTCTATCTTGTCTTCCTCCTTAGCAACTTTGTTGGGTTGCTATTTTGTTTCTTGCCATAGCCTACCATCAGTTCTTCTTCCTAATTTTCCGGATGCCTTTCTATTACTCTCTACATTGATAGCAATTTTGAATGCATCTCTTAGGCTATGTGGATTTTTATCCCTTAAAATATATACCATTTTGGATTCAAAGGCATTGTAGTAAGTATTCAGGAACATGTTATCATCTAGTCTCATTACCTGAAATAATCTATGCATGGCTTTTTGAAATCTAGCATTGAAATCAGTGACCATTTCATTATCAGATTTTCTAATATTATTAAATTCATTTCGCATGAAGCTCACATTTGTTTTGTCACCATACTATTCTTGAAAGCAATTCTTGAAATCCTCCCAAGACCCAATGCTATTAATAGGGAGACCTCTTTACCAATCTCTTGCATCATCTATTAGGGACTGGACAAATAATTTCATTATGACATCTTCATCTACTATCTCATAATCATTTATCAAGTCACCAAAAGATTTTAAATTCTCCTCTACACTAATTGCATTATTTCCAGCAAACTTAGGAAGTCTATCTCTTAACTCAGTAGGAACATGGTTGGGATATCTTGGGTTTTGATCAAAAAACAACTGCATGTACTGCTCTAAGTTGATGGGTCTCCTTTGGAAAGGGCTAACAACATTATTATTACCCATGTTCATTCTTACATTGAGGATTTGAATTGGAGAGATCTAGTTATTTTGGCTAATAATAGGGGCTTGACTGGCTAATTTCATTCAATCAAATCTCAAATCAACATCATATTCAACAAACGCAACCAATGGTCCAACATATACAATCAACACAACCAATGGTCCAATTTCAACAATATGTCCAACCAACTATACAATTTCCACCAATAGTTCAACCAATGGTGGAATATCAACAAGTTCAATCAACATATCAATGTCAACAACCACAATCACAAATTCAAAAACAAAACTTGCAACATGCACCAAGCCAAATTTTGAACATGTCAAACCAATTTGATCAACATCTAGTTCAAAATCAAAACATGACATCAAACCAGAAGCAACTCCTTTCCAAACAAGTTCAAATTCCTGACACAACTATGTCAAAACCTCAAAAGAAAGGTGGCCTTATTAGACAAATCTTAAAGAGAGTCCTAAGTGATTTTCCTGAGGATGATCAAAGTCATATACCAATGTCTAGCAATGGCTCATCCATCCATCAAGAATTTGACCCTCAATTTGCCTCCACTTCCCCTCCCATTCCATCATATTTTGAAGTTTCACAAGAGCAATTTACACCATCGTCTCCGAATGATGTATCAAATAATGCATCCTCCCAAGGATTGTTTTCCATAGAAATATATGCTAATCAATTCATTTATACAAATCCCTTGTATTATTTGGAAATGCAAGAGTTAATGCCATCAAATGCTTCTCTTTTAGAGAGTCCCATTCAAATTCCATGCCCTTCGTGCCAAAGCATTGATCCCTTGTCAGAATCCCCCATGCATATCCAAAGTCCAACCCCATGTCAAGAAGATAATTTAGGGCATGAAGAAATGTGTCTTAAAAAAGATCAAGATCAAGATCCTAAAACCTTATCATCCCATCCAATTCTTGACTAGGACCCCATGTTCCCAGACACTCACAATGATCCCCCTATTCTTGTCCATCCTATCCAAAGTCCTATTGACACTCCATTCACTAAGAAAGATCAAGATATCCCTTCCATCCTTTCCGATGATCCCATTGAAAGTCAAGAGCAAAGCACCTTTAAAGAGGATTCCAATGATCTTCCTCCTTGTCAAGATCAAATTATTTCTTTAAATCCTCCACAAGATCCTTTTGTTCCTCCATCTCCTTGTCTTAATGCTCCATATACACTCCAAGATCACATTTCTTTTGATGATCCCATTATTTCTCCCATTCCATCTCTTGAAGAACCTGTCATTGAACCATGTCCACTACACAATCCTAGTCCCCCTCATGATCCTTTAAAGTAGAAAATCAAACCCTAGGTGTTCCCCCCACTCCAAGGAGAGAGAAAGAAGGTCACTAGGATTGATAGTTTTCACTTAGGAGAGACTTTACATTCAAAAGAGGGGTTGAAACTCACAAGATCCAATCCCACACAATGCAAGATTGAATTCTAAATGAGTTTCAAGGGTTGAGATAGCAAGGATACCCTCTTTTGTAAAGAATATAGATAGAAGGATTGCACTAGGAGTGTATGTGAAAGTAAAAAAGATTTGCTTGTAGACTAAGATAGAGACACGGGATGAAGCTACGGACCTAGAATTAGTAGTAAAATGTCGAGACGATGCTGTCCTGCAAGTTTGAGTGAAAGTTGATAGGATGATGGCACCTAGCATGAACACGGTCCTCCAAAAAATCCGTAAAATGAAGGGGGATCTGTTCGTCTCTGCACAAGGATTCCAGATCTTCAATTACAGCCACGTACCTGTAACCTGTTGTAAGAATGTTTGTATTCTTACATGCGAAGGTGTAATGATGTTGTATGTACTATGTTGTAGGTTGTAAGTGATCTCCTCTTCAATGGTTGAATCCTTGTCTTGAATGCAACACCTAGCCTTGAATGGAGACTTAGAATGTTCAATTGCTTGAAGGAATGCTTGAATGCTTGAATGTTTGAATGTTTGCCTATCGCTTCCGCCTCTTGCACACATATGTTTTTCCTCCCTCTTTTTTTCATAAGGGGAAATGTAGTTTATATACTTGTCAATTAGGGTTAGGAGACTAATTTTTCCAACCTTAGGCCGACCTAGAAGCATTATTTTCCAAATTGCAAACTTGAAGACCTGATGCCCAACAAGAGACTGAGCCCAAAATAGGGCTAGGGACCAAGGCGCTGGGCGCCATGGTCCTGAAGGACCAGGGCGCTAGGCGCCATGGTCCTGTGGGACCAAGGCATTGGGCGCTAGGCGCCATGGTCCTGAAAGACCAAGGTGCTGGGCACCATGGTCCCACCTCCCGAGATAGCAGGGTGCAAGGAGGATTAGGCCAAGGTGCAGAAATATGTAGTTTTTGATGTCATAAACAGGTTTAAGGGTCTCCATTCAGGTTCAATGTTGCACCACCATCGTGAAGACCCAAATGCAGTTGAAATTGCAAGTGTCACAATTTTACGATGCTACATTTAGCCCCCACTTTAGCGAGAGTATAAGCATACACCCATACTTCCGGTAAAGTACAAGGAAACAACAATGAAAGACTTTCACCACGTCAAGGAGGCAAGATACACCAAGCCCCCAGTGGACTAAGGATCTTATGACTTTGATTGACAAAGTAAAAGGGAAGATCACGAGGGAGAACCATGACTAACAGTAGCGCGGTTCCCTCACTATGAGTCATGCAAGAAAAGTACCAAAAATTTTCAAGGCAAAGCTAAGTTTGCCAAGAAATTCTTAAGAATATTGAAGAGATATGGATGGAGTGTATTCCCCCTACGTTAAAGTGATCGCACACCCCTCATCGGGGGTGATTTCTTTAAGGTAGTGATACACATAAGAAATGAGAAGGGAAAGGAGCATGTTATCACAATGATTTAGCCCCCAAGTGTGAGATAAATCCAAGGATAATAGACACAAAACACAAATCATGAGGTGACTTCGCTTTCCTTGGGGTCAGTATGCTGTATGATAATTCATGTATATCATATGTATGTATGCATAATTGTTCTTCATTCCCCAATCAAGGAAGGTCACCTAGAAGAAGGGAACACATGTGTCTTTTGAGTCAACATGAGAGAGACCAAAAGAGATCTCAATGCTTTGCATCATCCTCAAGTAGACAACACTAAGGACAACAAATAGAAGAATGAGAATAACACATAGAAGAAGTAACAAAAGATATCAAGAGAGGGGGAGAGAGTCTGTTGTGCTAATGAACTAGTCTAGCACGTCATCCACCCCCTGATCTTGCTAATCAATATTTCGGGAAGGCAGGAAACATGCTAGAGGAGGAAAATCCAACACAGCAGATGGAGCTATTGCAAGATCCAAACAAGGGCTATGTTCATGTTCCAAGACACGTTGTTCTTGTCTAGGAGCTAGGATAAGTGCTTTAGAAGCAAGAGAAGTAACATTTTCATCATGAATAACATTTTCATCTATATCATCATCAAGATTTATAAAAATAGGATCTTTAACTCGCACAGGATCAAAACCATCATGCATCTTACGCTTAGGAGATTTTGGCTCAATTTTCGGCTGAGGAGAAAATGGAGTAATACTAGCTGAAGGTGTTTTTGCGGAATGCAAAGTTTGAGAAGCAGTTGCACGAGCTCTAAGACGATGCTTTCGTCAGCATTCACATGCAGAACGATTTCGTCTAGTCTTAGTAGGAAGTTGAGAAGATTGAGGAGGAGGAATGTTCTCATCCTTATCACTTGGGTGTTTAGGTTGTGGTCTCTTGGGTTGGATAATAGGAGAAGAGGAAGGTCTCTTCTCTTTATAAGAGGAAGGAGGAGGAACTGCTCCATATAAAGGAGGAATATTTGGTTTAGGAAGGAGACCAAGTCCATCATGACGAGGAGGTATAGGTCTACTTTTAGAAAGTTTATTAGACATAGACATAGTCACATCCATAGGAATGGGTTGGGAATCTTCTTGAGGAAAGACATTAGTTTTATCTTTCAAAGGAAGAAATTCCTTCTCAAGAATGATAGGAATATCAAGTTTGGGTGTTCGAGGTTCACTTAGAGATAGGATCATATCTTTTTTCCACTTTTGATAAGATTTGAAAAGATGATCACTTCGCGGTGGAAGAGATTGGAATTGCTTAGGCCAAAAATAATCAATAGGAACACTAGAAGTTCTTTCAGCTGGTTTAAAGAGACTATAATTGACAGTAACAACTTCACCATTGTGGGGAAATTTCAAACACTTGTGAATAGGAGAGGCAATAGCTTTCATGGAAGATAGCCAAGGATAGCCTAGCTTCACATGAAATTGTTTGGACGATGGAATAATAGCAAAGCTCACATCAAGGGATTTGTTATGGACCTCAATAGGTAATGTAATAGAGCCAATTGCAGGAGAAGAAAATGCATCAAATAATTTCACAACCACATTTGTTTTGTCATAGATCACTTGATTCAATTGCAAAGTAAAAAGAAATTCTTTAGTAATAACATTAACCATGCAAGAAGGATCAATAATCACTCCACGACAAGGTGTATTCTTGACTTTTGCAACTATATATAAAGGACCATCAGGTGCCCTGATAGTTTCACTAGAATCAAATGTGATGGAAGGTTCTTTAGGGATTCTCTGCTACTCTACAAAGTTAATCACATTCGGAGTCATAGACACAAGACCATCAAGTGAGAGAGAGGAATCATTAGTCTCAATCACATTAGAGGTATGAGAAGGTAATGGATCAGTAAAAATCTTAAGATTTTGGTTAGGAAGAGCTACAGATGTGTTGCCTATATCATTCACACCTAAAACAGAGATAGTATTATTATCAATCAAATCTTGAATTTTACCCTTTAAAGAAAAATATTTTTCAATATCATGCCCAGGTTGACGATGAAATTGACAAAAAGATTTGATATCAAAATAGGGTGAATTAATCTTTGCAGGATCTATTTGCTTTATAGGAGGGAGAGTAAGCACATTTTGTTCCAATAACTTATTCATAATACTATGCAATGATTCATTCAAAGGAGTAAACTTTCTTTCTTTCTTCAAAAACTTAGAAATAGGAGGCACACCTGATGCTGCATTCACATTGTTGTTGATGATGTTTTCATTAATCAACCCTCTGTTTGGTTTAAACTTCCTAAATGGTTGTTGACTACTATCACCCTTATCACTCAGAGCCATTGGATTTGCTTGTTCCATTTGACTCACAGTCATTTGATAATTGTGAAGAGTTGCACACAACTGTTGGAAAGAAGTAAACTCAGAAAATAGAAGTTTTTCTCTAATATCTTTTTGTAAATTAGAAATAAAGATTCTTTGAATATCATTGTCAGGTACTGGAAAAGAAATTTGAGCACACAAATGCTTATATCTACCAATGAAATCAGTCACTTTTTCTTTAACACCTTGTTTACAATGCATTAAATCAATCAAAGTAACTTTAGGACTTACATTGTTTTTAAATTGTTGAATAAAAGCATTTGCAACTTGTTGGAAAGAAGTAATAGAATAGGAAGGCAATGAGCAATACCATTGTAGAGCCTTATCTCTTAATGTTCTAGTCAATAGTTTTGCGAGCAACCTTTGGTCATGAGCAAAATCGGTACATATTGTTTGAAAGGTCTTAACATGTGTTAGAGGATCACCTTTACCATTATAAAGCTCCAACTGTGGGATTTCAACATGCTTAGGAGGGATAGCTCGAACAATGTCAAGAGAAAGTGGGCTCACAACATCAAATGTGGGCACACTAAACTTAGATTGATTCATAGAGGCAATTTGTTGCTGTAAAGAAGAGACGATTTGTGCAAGATTGTTAATGGTTTCTTTAGTCGAAGAGTTCATATTAGACATGTTAGATTGTGATGGAGGTATTATGTTATTGAACGAAGGTATTGATTGAGAGTAAGGTGGCGGGACACTATGATAGTTAGTCATAGGAGATGATTGGAAAGAAGGAACACTACTGTAGCGTCCTAAAATTGTGACACTTGCAATTTTGACTGCATTTCGTTCTTCACGATGGCGATGCAACACGCAACCTGAATGGAGACCCCAAAACTTGCTCACGACACTTAAAACTACATTTTTCAAGCACCATTGGCCTGAACCCCCTTGCACCCCGCTGTCCTGGAGGTGGGACCAGAGCGCCCAGCGCCCTGGTCCTCCAGGACCATGGCGCCCAGCGCCCTGGTCCCTGGGTCCTATTTTGGGCCCGGTTTCCTAAGTGATATCGGGTCTTTTTGATTGCAATTTGGAAATATACTTCCCTGGTCAGCCTAAGGTCGGGAAAATCAGTCTATCAGCCCTAATTGACAAGTATATAAACTACATTTTCCTCTCTCATTTGGAGGGATGGAAAGTAGATGTGTAAAAAGCGTGGAAACTATACTCAAACACTCAAGCATTCAAGCATTCAAGCAATTGATCATTCCAAGTCTCCATTCAAGGCTAAGTGTTGCATTCAAGTGAAGGATTCAACCATTGAAGAGGAGATCACTTATTACATGCTACATACTACAACATACAACATCTAAACCTTTGCACATAAGGATACAAACATCCTTAGAACAAGGTATTAGTACTTGTTTTACATTACAGTCATTTACATTTACAGCTCTTGCTCATTTCTTGGTTAATTCCAAAACCGGGGTTTGACCTAAAGGCAAACCCCTAATCCCTAACCCCCCAATCGTCTTCGCTTTTCTATGTGTAGGTTGCAGGTACGCGGCTGAGATTGAAGATTTGGAATCCTTGTGCAGAGACGAACCGATCCCACTTCGTTTCGCGGATTTTTTGGAGGACCGTGGCGCCGGGCTCCATCGTCCCGACAACTTTTTCTCAAATTTGTAGGACAGTGCCGTATCAACATTCTACTGCTAATTCCAGGTCCGCAACTTCATCCTATAACCTAAACTCAGTTTATAAGGGAACCTTTATGACTTTCTATGCATTCTTAGCTTAATTTCCTTAATCAACATTCTTTACAAAAGAGGGTGGCTTTGCTTTCCAAACCCTTGAAATTCATTTAGCATCCAATCTTACATTGTGTGGGATTGAATCTTATGAGTTTCAACCCCTCTTTTGAATTTAAAGTCTTCCCCCTAAGTGAAAACCCATCGAATCCTAGCGAACCTCCCTTCTCTCTCCTCAGAGTTAGAAGAGGGGAGACCAACTAGGGTTCGACCGTGATTTTCCGCTTTACATTTTGGTGAACCCGACGTGAACATCCTTTCTGATTTTTCATGCTTAGATCTGAAAATTGATTCCTTGATTACATTTCCATGTTTGATCTTTTGCAAAATTTTAGAGGTGATTGCATAAAAACCCTAAAATTTCTTTTTGAAAATTAAGCTTGTGAAATGTTTAATTGTTAATGCTTGTTTCAGATCTGCCCTTCTATTATAAATTATCAATTCATATCTGTACTTTAATTTTGAAAATTAAGTGGTTAAATGTCAAAACCCTAATTTTTGAAACCCTCTTAATTCAACCTTTGTCCGACAATTTCACTAATCAAAACATCTCCAAATCAGCTGTAACTTTGGATTCTGCAATAAAATCACAATATCTTTCATCCCTAAAAATTTTTAAAATAGTTGCGAGGACCGTGTTGCACTCCGAGCGCCATCGTCCCCGACATTTTTTCCAAAATTTCGGGAGCGAGATCTTGTTGTATTTTCCTGCTAAAATCCAGAATTTTGGCTGATTTTGTCAATTATAACACTTTCAAAATTACAGTCAAAGTTGGTCTTGTGATTGCTTGGTCTAGGGCTCCTAATCATTCAAAAATTGTGGAAATTGAAATTTTGTGTCAAAATTGTGTTCTTACTGTCCTAAATCTAAAAATTGTGTTTGCATTCATTCAAAATTTCAGTGCTTTATTCAAATCCTTGCAATTTGTGACTGTTGAAATTAAGTGCTTAATTACAACAACCTTGATTTCCGCTTTCAAAATTGAATTTTGCGTGAAATTGAATAAATTTTTAAATTTCAAAACTTGCACTGCTTTTGACATTCCCTCTAAAATCATAAAATTCAAAATTTCAGTTTTCCTCTCTTTTTCAAAATTCAAAATTCTGCATTTTTCGACAATCTTGATAGGGTTCAATTTTGAGATTGCAACTTTAATTTGGCCTATCTACAGATCGTAAAATCACTCAATTTTTTCAGATTAGCTCTAAAATCATCATACCTTTCATCCCTGCAAATTTCGAAAAAAGTTGCAAGGACCGTGTTGCACTCCGAGTGCCACGGTCCCGAACATTTTTTCCGAAATTTTGGGAGACTGTCGTGATTGCATTTAACAGCTTAAATCTGGAAGATTGGCTGGTTTTACTGAAAATTGCTACCTCTAAGATCAAAATCTTTTCTCTCTCTCTAGTGCATGAGTTTTACAACAATAAG
This sequence comes from Cryptomeria japonica, assembly GCF_030272615.1. Lineage (NCBI taxonomy): Eukaryota > Viridiplantae > Streptophyta > Pinopsida > Cupressales > Cupressaceae > Cryptomeria > Cryptomeria japonica. The sequence continues at coordinate 92,605,173 of NC_081415.1, read as the reverse complement.
CCCTACTTACACTATTCCCGTTAGACGAAGCTGTAGAATTAAGTCTGTCCGAGGTTTAACTACCGAGGAGATGGAACCTAATTTGAGTAGCCTTTTTAACGAGGACATGGGTAATTCCTCTAATCCTCCTAATGATGAAGAAGCTCCCCATGAAATTTCCGTTGAACAACTTTCCAAATTGGATAACCAATTTGACGATTTTCACCAATGGATGTCTCATGAGTATCCTGATAGTCAAGCTCTTCCTTTAATTGAGGGTCTAAAACATATGCTTCAAAGTGATAAGAATGGAATTGATATTTTGTGTGGTATTTCACACATTGTGAATTCGAACGTGATGCCTATGAAGAGTTGTGTTGAATCTTTAGGTTATACACAACCTCCTACACAAGTCAATCATTCTATTCCTTTGACCACTCCTATTGCTAGTATACCTACCTTTATATCAAACATCATGGCTACCTCTATACAAGACATTCCTCCTGTGATTACCAGTCATGGGGGCAATCCTCCTTCTTTAATTAATCCTCTTCCTTCATTCAATCCAACTTCTTCGTACATTCCTTCAATGAGTGTTCCTATTACATCTTCACAAATGAACATGATGCAAGGGGGCAATTCATTTAACCATTCCATTCCTCCTTGTAGTGTTCCTCCTATCCAATCATCCCCTATGGTTGACTATCATAGGGTCCCACCACCTTACTCTTTGCCCTCTTTCAATAACATAACACCTCCATCTCAATCTAACACACCTAATATGAACTCTTCGACTGAAGCTACCATTAATAATCTTGCACAAACTGTCTCTTCTTTACAGCAACAAATTGCCTCTATGAATCAATCTAAGTTTAGTGTGCCCACATTTGATGTTGCGAGCCCATTTTCTCTTGATATTGTTCGAGCTATTCCTCCTAAACATGTTGAAATCCCGCATTTGGAGCTCTATAATGGTAAAGGAGATCCTCTAACACATGTTAACACTTTTCAAACAATATGTACTGATTTTGCTTATGACCAAAGGTTGCTTGCAAAACTATTTACTAGAACATTAAGAGACAAAGCCCTACAATGGTATTGCTCGTTGCCTTCCTATTCTATTACTTCTTTTGAACAACTTGCAAATGCTTTCATTCAACAATTTCAAAACAATATAAGTCCTAAAGTTACTTTGATTGATTTAATACATTGTAAACAAGGTGTTAAAGAAAAAGTGACTGATTTCATTGGTAGATATAAGCATTTGTATGCTCAAATTTCTTTTCCAGTGCCTGATAATGATATTCAAAGAATCTTTATTTCTAATTTGCAAAAAGATATTCGAGACAAACTTCTGTTTTCTGAGTTTACTTCTTTCCAACAGTTGTGTGCCACTCTTCACAATTATCAACTGACTGTGAGTCAAATGGAACAATCACATCCTATGGCTCTGAGTGATAAGGGTGATAGCAGTCAACAACCATTTGGGAAGTTTAAACCGAACAGAGATTCCATCAAATTCAATGAAAAAATCATCAACAACAATGTGAATGCAGCATCGGGTGTGACTCCTATTTCTAAATTTTTTAGGAAAGAAAGAAAGTATACTCCTTTGAATGAATCATTGCATGATATTATGAATAAGTTATTGGGACAAAATGTGCTTACTCTTCCTCCTGTACGACAAATTGATCCTGCAAAGATTACTTCACCTTATTTTGATCACAAAGCCTTTTGTCATTTTCATCGTCAGCCTGGGCATGATACTAAAAAATGTTTTTCTTTAAAGGGTAAAATTCAAGATTTGATTGATAATAATACTATTTCTGTTTCTAGAGTGAATGATAAAGGCAACACATCTGTAGCTCCTCCTAACCAAAATCTTTAGATTTTTACTGATCCATTACCTTCTCATACCTCTCATACCTCTAATGCAATTGAGGCTAATGATTCCTCTTTCTCATCTGATGGTCTTGTGTCTATGACTCCGAATGTGATTAACTTTGTAGAGCAGCAAGAAATCCCTAAAGAACCTTCCATCACATTTGATTCTAGTGAAACCATTAGAGCACCTGATGGTCCTTTATACGTAGTTGCAAAAGTCAAAAATACACCTTGCCGTGGAGTGCTTATTGATCCTTCGTGCATGGTTAATGTTATTACTGAAGAATTTCTTTTTACTTTGCAATTGAATCAAGTAATCTATGACAAAACAGATGTGATGTGAAACTATTTGATGCATTTTCTTCTCCTGCAATTGGTTCTCTTACATTGCCTATTGAAGTCCATAACAAATCCCTTGATGTGAACTTTGCTATTATTCCTTCTTCCGAACAATTTCGTGTGAAGCTTGGCTATCCTTGGCTATCTTCCATGAAAGCTATTGCTTCTCCTATTCATAAGTGTTTAAAATTTCCCCATAATGGTGAAGTTGTTACTATCAATCATAGTCTCTTTAAACCAGCCGAATGAACCTCTAGTGTTCCTATTGATTACTTTTGGCCTAAACAATTCCAATCTCTTCCTCCGCGAAGTGATCATCTTTTTAAATCTTATCAAAAGTGGAAAACAGATATGATCCTATCTCTAAGTGAACCTAGAACACCTAAACTTGACATTCCTATCATTCTTGAGAAGGAAATTCTTCCTTTGAAAGACAAAACTAATGTCTTTCCCCAGGAAGATTCCCAACCCGTCCCCATGGATGTGACTATGTCTATGCCTAATAAATCTTCTAAGAGTAGATCTATACCTCCTCGTCATGATGGACTTGGTCTTCTCCCTAAACCAAAAATTCCTCCTTTATATGGAGCAGTTCCTCCTCCTTCCTTTTATAGAGAGAAGAGACCTTCTTCTTCTCCTATTATCCAGCCTAAGAGACCACAACCTAAACACCCAAGTGATAAGGATGAGAACATTCCTCCTCCTCTATCTTCTCCACTTCCTACTAAGACTAGACGTAATCGTTCTGCACGCGAACGTCGACGAAAGCATCGTCTTAGAGCTCAAGCAGCTGCTTCTCAAACTTTGCAATCTCCAAAAACACCTTCAACAAGCATTATTCCATTTTCTCCTTAGCCGGATATTGAGCCTAAATCTCTTAAACATAAGATGCATGATGGTCTTGATCCTATGCGAGTTAAAGATGCTATTTTTATAAATCTTGATGATGATATAGATGAAAATGTTATTCATGATGAAAATGTTACTCCTCTTGCTTCTGATAGCGAATATGAACTTGTTGATGTTGATAACCATTTATCTAATGAATTTTCTAAAGCACTTATCCTCGCTCCTAGACAAGAACAACGTGGCTTGGAACATGAACATAGCCCTTGTTTGGATCTTGTGATAGCTCCATCTGCTGTGTTGGATGTTCCTCCTCTAGCGTGTTCCCTGCCTTCCCGAAACATTGATCAGCAAGATCGGGGGGTAGATGACATGCTAGACTAGTTACATTAGCATGGCAGATTCTCTCCCCCTCTCTTTTGTTACTTCTTCTATATGTTATTCTCATTCTTCTATTTGTCATCCTTAGTGTTGTCTACTTGAGGACGATGCAAAGCATTGAGATCTCTTTTGGTCTCTCTCATGTTGACTCAAAAGACACATGTGTTTCCTTCTTCTAGGTGACCTTCCTTGATTGGGGAATGAAGAACAATTATGCATACATACATATGATATATATACATGACTTATCATGCAGCATACTGACCCCGAGGAAAGCAAAGTCACCTCATGCTTTGTGTTTGTGTTTATTATCCTTAGGTTTATCTCATACTTGGGGGCTAAATCTTTGCAATAACATGCTCCTTTCCCTTCTCATTTCTTATGTGTATCACTACGTTAAAACAATCACCCCCGTTGAGGCGTGTGCGATCGCTTTAACGTAGGGGGGCATACACCCTATCTATCCTTTCAAAGATACTTGAAAATTTCTTGGCAAACTTAGCTTTGTCTTGAAAATTTTTGGTATTTCTTTTGCATGACTCATAGTGAGGGAACCTTACTACTGACAGTCATGGTTCTCCCTCATGATCTTCCCTTTTACTTTGTCAATCGAAGTCGTAAGATCCTTAGTCCACTGGGGGCTCGGTGTGTCTTGCCTCCTTGACGTGGTGAAAGTCTTTCAATGTTGTTTCCTTGTACTTTACCGGAAGTATGAGCATACATACTCTCGCTAAAGTGGGGGCTAAATGTAGCATCCTAAAATTGTGACACTTGCAATTTCGACTGCATTTCGGTCTTCACGATGGCGACGCAACACGCAACCTGAATGGAGACCCCAAAACTTGCTCACGACACTGAAAACTGCATTTTTCAAGCACCATTGGCCTGAACCCCCTTGCACCCCGCTGTCCTGGAGGTGGGACCAGAGCGCCCAGCGCCCTAGTCCCTCAGGACTAGCGCCCTGGTCCCTCAGGACCAGAGCGCCCAGCGCCCTGGTCCCTGGGTCCTATTTTGGGCCCAGTTTCCTAAGTGATATCGGGTCTTTTTGATTGCAATTTGGAAATATACTTCCCTAGTTGGCCTAAGGTCGGGAAAATCAGTCTATCAGCCCTAATTGACAAGTATATAAACTACATTTTCCTCTCTCATTTGGAGGGATGGAAAGTAGATGTGTAAAAAGTGTGGAAACTATACTCAAACACTCAAGCATTCAAGCATTCAAGCAATTGATCATTCCATGTCTCCATTCAAGGCTAAGTGTTGCATTCAAGTCAAGGATTCAACCATTGAAGAGGAGATCACTTATTACATGCTACATACTACAACATACAACATCTAAACCTTTGCACATAAGGATACAAACATCCTTAGAACAAGGTATTAGTACTTGTTTTACATTATAGTCATTTACATTTACAGCTCTTGCTCATTTCTTGGTTAATTCCAAAACCAGGGTTTGACCTAAAGGAAAACCCCTAATCCCTAACCCCCCAATCGTCTTCGCTTTTCTGTGTGTAGGTTGCAGGTACGCGGCTGAGATTGAAGATTTGGAATCCTTGTGCAGAGACGAACCGATCCCACTTCGTTTCGCGGATTTTTCGGAGGACCGTGGCGCCGGGCGCCATCGTCCTGACAACTTTTTCTCAAATTTGCAGGACAGCGCCGTATCGACATTCTACTGCTAATTCCAGGTCCGCAGCTTCATCCTATAACCTAAACTCAGTTTATAAGCGAACCTTTATGACTTTATATGCATTCTTAGCTTAATTTCCTTAATCAACATTCTTTACAAAAGAGGGTGGCTTTGCTTTCCAAACCCTTGAAATTCATTTAGCATCCAATCTTACATTGTGTGGGATTGAATCTTATGAGTTTCAACCCCTCTTTTGAATGTAAAGTCTTCCCCCTAAGTGAAAACCCATCGAATCCTAGCGAACCTCCCTTCTCTCTCCTCGGAGTTAGAAGAGGGGAGACCAACTAGGGTTCGACCGTGATTTTCCGCTTTACAACTACAAGGAGGAATGGAATGGTTGAATGAATTGCCCCCTTGCGTCATGTTCATTTGTAGAGATGTAATAGGGACACTCATTGAAGGAATGAATGAAGAAGTCGGATTGAATGAAGGAAGAGGGTTGATTGAAGAGGAAGGATTGCCCCCATGACTGGTGATCATGGGTGGAATGTTTTGTATTGAAGTAGTCATTATGTTTGATGTAAAAGTAGGTATACTAGCAATAGAAGTTGTCAAAGGGATAGAATGATTGACTTGAGTAGGAGGTTGTGTATAACCTAAAGTTTTGGCACAACTCTTCATAGGCATCACATTCGAATCCACAATGTGTGCAATACTATGCAAAATATCAATTCTATTCTTATCACTTTGAACCATACGTTTTAGACCCTCAATTAATGAAAGAGCTTGACTATCGGGGTATTCTCGAGACATCCATTGCTGAAAATCATCAAATTGGTTATCCAATTTTGCAAGTTGTTCTATAGAAACCTCATGGAGAGCTTCTTCATCATTAAGAGGATTAGAAGAATTACCCGTGTCCTCGTTAAAAAGGCCATTCAAATTAGGTTCCATCTCCTCGGTAATTAAACCTTGGAAAGACTTAATTCTAAGGCTTTGTCTAATGGGAATAGTGTAAGTAGGGCTTATTGTTGTAAAACTCATGCACTAGAGAGAGAGAGAAGATTTTGAATTTGGAAAATAAAGTTGGCAAAATTGAACAATGAGATAATGATTATCCAATTTGAACTTTATGAAAGAAGAGGGAAACACAATTTCCAAGAAAAGGTAGGCACAATTGAAAAAATAGGGCCAAGGGGGTAGCACTTAATTTTAATTGTTATCTTGAAAATTGAAATCTCAAATTTTGAATTTATTTTTGAATTTAGAGGTAGCAAATTTCAATAAAATCAGCCAATCTCCTAGATTTAAGCTGTTAAATGCAATCACGACTATCTCCCAAAATTTCAAAAAAAATGTCAGGGACTGTGGTGAATGGAGTGCATGCAGTCCTCGCAACTTTTTTCAAAATTTTTAGGGATGAAAGTTATGATGATTTTAAAGCTAATCTGAAAAAATTGAGTGATTTTACGATCTGTAGATAGGCCAAATTAAAGTTGCAATCTCAAAATTGAACCCTACCAAGATTGTTGAAAAATGCAAAATTTGAATTTTGAAAAAGAGAGGGAAACTGAAATTTTGAATTTTATGATTTTAGAGGGAATACTAAAAGCAATGCAAGCTTTGAAATTTAAAAGTTGACTCAATTTCATGCAAAATTCAATTTTGAAAGCAGAAATCAAAGTTGTTGCAATCAAACACTTAATTTCAAAAGTCACAAATTGCAAAAATTTGAATAAAGCACTAAAAATTTGAATGAATGCCAACACACTTTTTAGATTTAGCATAGTAAGAAACACAATTTTGACACAAAATTTCAGTTTCAATAATTTTTGAATGATTAGAAGCCTTAATCCAAGCAATCACTAGACCAACTTTGACTTTAATTTTGAAAGTGTTAGAATTGATGAAATCAGCCAAGATTTTGGATTTTAGCAGAAAAATACAATAAGATCTAGCTCCCGAAATTTTAGAAAAAATGTCGGGGACAATGCCACTCGGGGTGCACATGGTCCTCGCAGCTTTTTTCAAAATTTTTAGGGATGAAAGATATTATTATTTTGTTGCAGAATCCAAAGTTACAGCCGATTTGGAGGTGTTTTAATCAGTGAAATCATCGATCAAAGGTTGAATCATGAGGGTTTTAAAAATTAGGGTTTTGACACTTAACCACTTAATTTTTAGAATTAAAGCACAAATATGAATTGAAAATTTGCAATAGAAGGGTAGATCTAAAACAAGCATTAACAATTAAACATTTCACAAGCTCAATTACTAAAAAGAAAATTTAGGGTTTTTATGCCGTTAACCTCTAAAATTTGCAAAAGATCAAACATGGAAATGTAGTTAAGGAAGCAAAAAATTTTCAGATCTAACCATGAATAATCAGAATTAGGATGTTCACATTGGGTTCACCAAAATGTAAAGTGGAAAATCGAACCCTAGGTGTTCCCCCCACTCCAAGGAGAGAGAAAGAAGGTCACTAGGATTGACAGTTTTCAATTAGGAGAGACTTTACATTCAAAAGATGGGTTGAAACTCACAAGATCCAATCCCACACAGTGCAAGATTGAATTCTAAATGAGTTTCAAGGTTTGAGATAGCAAGGATACCCTCTTTTGTAAAGAATGTAGATAGAAGGATTGAACTAGGAGTGTATGTGAAAGTAAAAAAGATTGGCTTGTAGACTGAGATAGAGACATGGGATGAAGCTACGGACTTGGAATTAGTAGTAAAATGTCGAGATGATGTTGTCCTACAAGTTTGAGAAAAATTTGATGGGATGATGGTGCCCGACATGCACACGGTCCTCCAAAAAATCCACGAAACGAAGGGGGATCTGTTCATCTCTGCACAAGGATTCCAGATCTTCAATTACAGCCACGTACCTGCAACCTTGTTGTAAGATTGTTTGTATTCTTACATGCGAAGGTGTAATGATGTTGTATCTAGTATGTTGTAGGTTGTAAGTGATTTCCTCTTCAATGGTTGAATCCTTGTCTTGAATGCAACACCTAGCCTTGAATGGAGACTTAGAATGTTCAATTGCTTGAAGGAATTCTTGAATGCTTGAATGTTTGAATGTTTGCCTTTCGCTTCCACCTCTTGCACACATATGTTTTTCCTCCCTCCTTTTTTCATAAGGGGAAATGTAGTTTATATACTTGTCAATTAGGGTTAGGAGACTGATTTTTCTGACCTTAGGCCGACCCAGAAGTATTATTTTCCAAATTGCAAACTTGAAGACCCGATGCCCAACAAGAGACCGGGCCCAAAATAGGGCCAGGGACCAGGGCACTGGGCACCATGGTCTTGAGGGACCAGGGCACTAGGCGCCAAGGTCCTGTGGGACTAGGGTGCTAGGTGCCATGGTCCTGAAGGACCAGGGTGCTAGGCGCCATGGTCCCACCTCCCGGGACAGCAGGGTGCAAGGAGGATCAGGCCAAGGTGCAGAAATATGCAGTTTTTGATGTCGTAAACAGGTTTCAGGGTCTCCATTCAGGTTCAATGTTGCGCCGCCATCATGAAGACCCAAATGCAGTCGAAATTGCAAGTGTCACAATTTTATGACACTACAAATCCTAATCCCCCTCATGATTCTAACGTGTCAGTGCAAGATGTTCACAAACCCTCAACATGCATAATGGGTTCTTCCACTTTGGTGCAATCCGATCCACTTCAAGATCTCATTATTTCTCTCATATCATATCCACCTCATAATGGACTCGCGTCTTCTTCCCAAAGAAAAGAGTATCCTACAAGTCAAGATATTCATAAAGGCAAAGGAGTAGATCTTCATAAGCAAGAATCCCTTCATGTTAAAGAAAATATTAAGGGTCATGTCTACACAACTCACTCTCAAGACATTGGTATCCCTCCATCAAAATAAAAATATACACCTTCCCCATCATACTTTCCATCCATCTTAGGTCCTTATATCCCTTCGTCATCTATGCAAGGTCAGCAAAGGCACACATCCTTGAGTAAATTTCATCAATCCAAAAGAACTCCATTTCATTCATATCCATCCATGCATTCCTTTCCTCCTCCAAGCAATTTGGATGCCAAGTATAAATGTCATAAGTCTAGCAATCCACATGTATTAAAGGATCAACATGTCCAATACAATCAACATGTCAAAACAAAGAATAATATGATCTATAAAGAAAAAGAAATATCCAAAAGGTCACAAAGGCCCATTGGTCAAAAAAAAAAGTCAAAATATATATGGGTTCCTAAATCCCTTGTGCAAGCAATGCACTCCAAGGAACCACAAAAGCATGAAAAATAAAAAACCATGTGGATCTCTAAGCGGCTCCTTGAAGCACAAAAGCCTAAAGAAACATCCAACTTGGCATCCAAAGTTGCTATTCCTCCATCTAAAATTTCCAAGTCTATTCCTCCATCACCTTCTTCTTCCATTTTGGTCCCTTATGTCCCAAAATCCCAAGCTATTCCTCCATCCAAATGTCACAATTTGAGATCCATTTTTCCTCCATCAGTCCATCACCCCTCAAGGTGTGTTCCAATGTTGATCTTTCCTTAATTTCCATCCAATGAAGCCCAATTCTTCCAATACCCTATCCATTATCCAATGCATATTTTCCATTCTTCAATCCCTTTGATCCAATCCTTTACATAAATCCTTGCCTTAATTTCATCTCTTTTTCCATGTCCTTATCCTACCAGCGTCTTTGAGCATAATTTTAAAGGTCATGGTCCATTTTTTTTCAAGGCTACTATCCAAACAAAAAGATGTTTGAGTCCTTCTTCCATCCCCTATCATGTGTCCATTTTTGAGTAAAATGTCAAAATCAAAAAAAAAAAGTGAGAAAAAAAAAAAGATAAAAGAAAAGAAAGTAAAGCAAAAATAATTCATCCACTGGTGAAAACCTAGCAAATAGGCACCTTGGGCAAGTACCGTGATGAAAACCTGGTAAATAGGTGTCATGCGTAATCTATGAACTTCTTGCATACCATACTTGGGGGCAAGTTTCCTCCTTCATATCCTTTTGTCCTTCATTGTTCCAGTATCCTATCACACCCATGTCACACTCCTCTATTATCCTATTGTCCTTCATGTCCATTTCCTCTTTCCACCTTTGATCTTGACAAGGTTGAGGATCATCATGAGCATCATGCATCTTGTTTGCAGCTTTTAATCCATCATAGCTTTTGGTATTCATCCATTTGCTTATTATAACCTTTCATCCATATTCCCTAGCTTATTACAACTTTCTGCCACTATCCTGTATCCTATCCTGACCTTTAGTCCATGTCCCTTATCCATTCTTGGTCTTGCTTATCCTATCCATATCTTATCACTATCCATACACTCTTTTTCATTCCTTGATCTTGATCTGACATAAGGACACAAAATTTAAACATGTTTTTCAAAAACCTCTTGACATGTCCCTCATGCCATGTTCCTGCTTTACATTGTCATATCCAATCGCTTGTCCTATTGTCTCCATAATAAAAGGATTTTGTCTTCCCTCTATCCACTATCATTTCAGAAAGCCTATTTATTCACCTGTCATATTCTTTGGCTTGCTAGACATTGGGGGCACACTCATAAAAATCAAATAAAGTCCTGAAATAATCCAAAAAGATCAAATAATGTCCTAAAATAATCCCTATAAATCATATAATGTCCTGAAAAAATATCTAAAAAGCAAATAATGTCATGAAAAAAATCACAAAAATAAAAAAATGTCCTTAAAAAAATCAAAAAAATCACATAATGTCCTAAAAAAATCCCTAAAAAGTCAAATAAAGTCCTGAAAAAAAAACAAAACAACAAAATTTTAAAAACATCAAAATCCAAAAATAATTTCTTTGGCATTTTGCATTTTGTCAATAAATGGTACCCCCTCTGCATAGACAGATTGTTGAGCATACATCCAATGACTCTCAATCACAACACACTATGCTTCAATGAAATCACGCAATAACAGATGAATTTTTCAATCAAACCAGACATTCAAACTGATCACAATTGTCATATCAATCAATCAACATCAATATCATTTGGCCTTGTCACTATTATCATGGGTCTTATATAGGGTGTGGTATACTTGAAACCAGACTATGTCCTATCTTAGATAGGATACCGCATTCCCTGAAACCAGACAACATGATCTTTCTTGTTCTTCACTTTTGACAATGATGATCAGAATGTTTGTTTGACTTGGTTGAATTTGTGAGTCTTATCTTTTTATTGATTTATCTTTGGATTTGATCATGTTCCTATGTTACTCAAGGATGTCACTGAGTGATTTAGAGTGACCAGGATGGTTCATGGTCCCTTTCCTTTTTTGGTTGTGTTTTCTATTTGTGGAATGTCTGTCACAAAACTGGGGCAACTATATCATTGGGTGTCTATGATAAGTACGTTCACTTTGTGAATGCCGCACATACCTCAACCCTTGATGTATGCACCCTAGGATGCTTCACTCATTCCTTGTGTATGATGTGTCTGTCTTTTGCAAAAGGGGTTGAGTTCCAACTCTGGCCTTCAATGCCATGATACTCTGCATCCACTTTGCTACATTAAATAAAGGTTCTCACCTACTTCTATGCATTGGTGAAAGCAAGTTTTTCTTCTTCATCTCTAACTATCCTCTATCTAATTTCATCTTACTAACATTTCTTCCATCAGTTTGGGTAGTCGGTTTGGTCTAGTTCTCTGATCTCCAAAAATATAAGTTGTATCTTGCATTCATTGATTAGTACATTTGCATTATATCAAGCCCATATCAAGCATTTTATCCATTTAATATTATAAATACCTCAAAAACACATAAGAATATATTCATACATGTTCCACAATGGTACATCCATAGTGCATAAGCCATACATGCATGGAAAGTAAATATAAGCCATAACACATTGCATCCCATCATATAGCTGTATATTATATCATATATCAAAACAATATCAGAGTACAAAATTGGACTGCCTATCCTAAGTATGGCCCGCAAGCTGAATACATAATGTCACACTATATATGTCTCTATCGTAAGGAGCATGTGCCTCTATCACTAGGTGCTCTCTCTATCCTCCTCATCCCTGCCATGTCTCAAGGATGATGTCCCTCCTGTCCCTGGTCCTAGCTGTGGTGGTCTCCTAGGTCCACTCACCCCCATGTTGCTCACTAACCTCTGAGAACATGGCCTACTCTCTATCCTTGACCATGACTAATATGAAGCTTCTCTCTACTCTGGTGGAACTGCACTCTCATATAGTGTCCTCAACTAGTGTATCTCATCTCCAGTCTCTACCAACATCTATGCCATCTCACATGCACTCACATTCCTAATCGACCCAATATATTTGGTCACTCTCTGCTCTGCTTGCTGTGCCTGGGCTATTGCTGTATCTCGAGCCGCTGTCAGTCTGGCTATCTCTGCTCTGAACTGATCTTTCTCTATCCTCAAGATAGCATTCTATCTCTCTAATGTCACAATCTGATCATGCTGACTCACTATGGTGGCCCTACATATCTCCATCTCCTCTATGCTAGCTGTCTCCGGCTCTATGGGTATATCCTGCAATGACTCCTGATCAGCTAGATCTGGCTCATCCTCCTCACCTTCATCCTCATCCTCATCCTCATCCTCATCACCTTCATCCTCATCATCATCCTCATCCTCATCATCTCCCTCCTCCTCTCCAATGAGTGGGAAGTCCTCTTGTCTCCTAGGTACTGGAATATCAGGATCTGTCAATGGCACAGGCCATCACCATGCAAACCATCGCTCATACTCCTCTATCATCCCGGCGTCCACCACATCTAATCTACAATCCCATTGTCTCTACTATAGCTATGTGAAGTTGGCATATGCTATGTGTGGCTGAATCATCCTCCCCCACTGGCTCGTCTCTCTATGAGATCAGGCAAAGTGTGCAGTCCCTCTCGGTACATCTTATCTCTCTCCAAACTGTCATCTGACTCTCTCTGGTAGGTACATCTCAATCACTCTCTAATAGTTCATTGGTCACCCAATCAAGTATCTCTCCTATCTATAATACGGTAGCTCATCACTATCATCTGACCATCAAGGGAAATCCTGATATGGCCTCCATGTGAACTCTCTCAATTTGTCTAGCTCATGTCGCCAATACAGTATGTATCCAAATGGACCCTGTCTCAATGTACCCCCATAGTAGTACACATATGGTCGATGTGGTACTACCTATCTCTCTACAATCGGTTGACATATGGCTATGTGCTCAAATGCCCATACCTGTAATAGTGTGACCCCACAACTCAAAGTCTGAACCCTCTGATATGCTATCTGATGCAACTGAAAATATAGCATAGCAAGCACACATGGTCCCCATGCATACACATTCCCCTCTATCACCATCTTCTCTAGCACTCTTCTCCATCCAATAGGGAATCCATGTCCTCATCTGTCCCCTACTAATAGGCATGCTATCACCATAGCTATCACCACATATCGCTGATCGTACTCTGCTGCCATGGTCTCCCAGCAGATCTCCCTCTCTACGATATCAAGGTCTTCTATGTCACACTTGAATAATCTACACAAAGCATCTCTCCCTATCACTGGGTCATATACTATCATCTCCCCATGAACCAGAGTGCGAAGGATACGCCACACATCCTCTAGTGTCACTGTCGCCTCTCCAGTCGACAGATGGAATGAGGAAGTCTCTGAATGCCATCACTCTGCCAATACGGTGAGTAGTCCTATGTTTTCCCTAATCTTGGGCATGAATTTAATATAGTATAATCGAAGTCCTGCTAATGTATCTCTGTCTGTGCTCTTGAGTCTATATCACAACATGAAGCAGTTGGGTCTGTTCTCCCGCATAATCAATGGGTATAGTCGACTTTGCATCACAATTGGGGCACACTTTGTCAGTTTTAGGGTTTTCTCCTAAGGGCTACATTTCCTTGTTTCATGCACAAATTAGGGTTTTTCTTATCTATTTTGACCTATCCTACACTTATCCCTCTTTTCGGGATCATCCGCATGTTGTTTTAGGTCAAATTAGGGTCCTAAGTGCACAACTGTGCCTGTGTCCCCTGTCTTGCACCTGTGCAACATCAAGCTGCATTTGTGTCCCTTACACAGGTGCAGAACATCCTCACACAAGCACAAAATGTGCCCACATAGGCGCAGATGTCCATTTTTCCATTCCCTATAGGCCCCGCAATGTCTCACAATCAAGCAAAATTCATGAAATTGACAATATGGGTTTTTCAGATACATACCACTGCTCCCATGTCATCCAGTCATCTATAGGTGCGTGCATTTTCCCCATGGTGATCTTCCATTGGAATGTTTGCCATCTCTATGCAAGGGTCCTTTTCCAGAGCAACAATTCCTCTACTTTGGCTAGCGCAAATGAACTATTTTCATTCTCTTTGTCTCCTACATAGCTCTTTGTCAGTGCCTATATGGACATGCATCCTCTCCATCTTATGTTGTTCATGGTCTTTTGCAACTTCCACTACTTGTCATTTGTGTATCCAACCTCCGATCTTTCATCCATTCAATCCTATCATTTTCTATCATTCTTATCGATCAATTGGCCTCTGTTCAGGATTTTTCCAGCTAATTCCTCAAGGGGGCATGCATATGTCATTGTCATTGTCTGGGGCATTTTCATCATTGTTCTTTGAAACAATTCTTAGAATCGCATTGTCTCAAAGAGGGGCAAAATGTAGACATCTAAAAATGTTCAACGCTTGCAGAGTCATACTTTAACATTCAGGCATTGCCTTATTTTAGGGTTTTTGGGTTGCATTAACATTTCTTCTATGTTGTGTACTTGGTCTTTATCATTTGTGAGCATCAAGTCCTTCTTCTACATTCCTTGTTTTTCTCACTTTCGAATTAGGTCTTGTTGATAGCAATCTTCAGTCATGATTTTGGTCGATCTTATCCTGTCGCATCAATATGCATGCTCATTTACCATCATTTTGGACATCGTCAATCCTAATCGATGATAGAATTAGGGTTTTGTCCTCTTGCCAATCTTGTCATCTTGTGATCGATTCATCATCGATCCTTGTTCTTGTCAATCTTGTCATCTTGTGATTGATTCGTCATCAATCCTTGTTCTTGTCAATCTTGTCATCTTGCGATCAATTTGTCATCGATCCTTGTTCTTGTCAATCTTGTCATCTTACGATCGATTTGTCATCAATCCTTGTTCTTGTCAATCTTGTCATCTTGTGATCGATTCATCATCAATCCTTATTCTTGTCAATCTTGTCATCTTGTGATCAATTCATCATCGATCCTTGTTCTTGTCAATCTTGTCATCTTGCAATCGATTCATCATCGATCCTTGTTCTTGTCAATCTTGTCATCTTGCAATTGATTTGTCATCAATCCTCGTTCTTGTCAATCTTGTCATTTTGTGATCAATTCATCATCGATCCTTGTCCTCTTGTCAATCTTGTCATTTTGCAATCGATTCATCATCGATCATTGTCATTTTCAATCATGTCAGTTTGGATCAATTAGTCATTGTTCCTTGTCAATTGGTGCCTATCAATTTGATCTCCTTGTCAATCTTGGTCAATTTGTCATTGATTTTTTATCAATCAATCTCAATCATTTATTAACATTGGTCCTTTGTCAATCAAAATCAGAATCATGATTGAACCTACATCAATTATCTTTTGTCAAAACCTAATTGTCATCCTTGCATTTCTAATTCATCTTCTAGGGTTTTATGATTTGTTCATTTAATCTTATTTGTCATTTTCCCTCTAGGTTAACTAATTTATTTATTTATCCTAAGTCTTCTTGTCACAATTAAATATTTATTTAATTGGCTAATTAATTCCCCCTCTTTTTGTGAATTAATTAATGAATGAAAAATTATTAATTAATTTACCTAATTTTCATCAATTTCTAATTTCCTAATTTCCAATTCATCATTTCTAAACCTAATTTTCTATTTCTCCTATTTTTCTAATATTTCCCCTAAATTCATGGGAATGGCATTTCAATTTTGTCATAATTTGTCATAATTTATCAATCAATCAATCTTGCATGTCAATTTGTCATAATTTGTCAATCAACCAATCTTGCATAGAAAATGTCAATTTTGTCATAATTTGTCATATTTGTCATTCTTGATTTGAAATTTCCTTTCAAATCTCTTCATGCTAATCTTGTCATCTCTCCAATTTGTCTATAAATTGGATGATTTTCTTTAATCATGGATCGAATCACATTTTCAAGTAACCTTATGCTACAAATTTCATCAACAACTTGCTTTCCACTTTCAAATGCACTTTGTAGGTGAGAACAACAACAAATTGGAAGGTGAAAGAAGAACAACGGAGCCACATGAAGGAGATATCAGCATTTGGTTTTCTTTGATTTCATTTTTAATATCTCATCTTTATGTTTTCATTGATTAGATTAGGATTGCTTTCATTGCTTTAGGTTTTGTGATTGTCCTAATTGTTATTTGCTTTGATGAATCCTCAATTTCCTAGTCTACAACTATTACTATATTGACAAGCAAAGTGGACTTAATTTTAATTGGAGGGAGTGGAGCTTGCTGAGGAACAGGCTTATTGAGATTTTTTGATGGGAAGATGATAGGGGGAGCTTTTAGATAACCAATTTTTCTTTTAACTTCTTGGTTAGCTACCTCTAACTCAATTTTCTCTAGCTCCATTTGTAGATCTTCTTTCTCTTTCCTCATTCTTTCCATTTCTCTTTCATGTGCTAATAATCTATGAGAGATTTCCCCTGTAGTCTTTGATCCTAACCTACCTTGCATGCATTTTTGCTTTCCTTTATCAACCTCATTTCTAACAGGTTGTGTGTCACTAAAAACCTCCTTATTTGGTTGGATTACTGGCTTATATGCCAGTTTGGCTTTGGGAACTAGAATCTCTCTAATCACAAGACCTTCATCTTCACTCTTGGCCTTTTCTTGGGCCAACAATTCAAGATCAACAGTCTGCCTAAGAAGCCTATCTCTTTACATCAATTTTGCTTTGAGTTCCTTCTCCCTATTTGCTTCCTTTTGGGCTCTTAAGGTGATTAAGTGAAGAACCTTTCTATTTAGGTCCTTTATTTCTTGGGACACTTTATCTTCATTAGGGAAGAACTCCTTAGAGTCAGATATGTTAACTTGGTCAATATCAATTAAGCTAATATTTCCATCAACTATTCTAGGTACAAAATTTATGACTATATTTGAACTACTTCTGTCTCTAGCAGAAAAACTAGTATGAGATATATCTTGATTTAAGACATGAACATCTTCTATATTTCCAAATAAACCAGAATGGAAACCCAAAACATCTTGTTTAGATTCTTGGGAAGAAGCATTTGATTTAGCATAAATAGGTCTTTCAGATATCTTACCAGTATTGTTGCTTTTCTGCACCCAAGCAACATTTGATGGCTCATGTACTACTGATCTTTTTTGACCTCTTCATGACTATTTAGGTAATACCTCCTGCAACATTTCATGAGGATGATTTTTCATGAAGCATCTGGTGTTCTTTCCTCCTTGCATTGTGCTTGTTTTCTTTTTAGAATTTTCTTATTTCAAAAGGACTGGTTAGTACTAACAGAGTCACCACCCACAAAACAATGGGAAATATGAAAACAAGCTTTGAACAAAATATTGTAAATCTTCAGAACAAGATCATGTATTAAATATCATGAAAATTTTTGAAAAAGATGTCCAGACAACATTCATAGTTTATTGAAGCGCCAATCTGTAACAGATACATTGTGTCTTTCCCCAGCAGAGTTGCCATTTTTGTTGTCCTCAAATTTTGATTCCCTCTTATCCTCCTTTCAAGATCTAATCAACAACTCTATCAGTATAAGGAAGAGGACATAAGAAAGCAAAAGAATCTTATGGAAACATATAACAAGGGTTTTCAAACACCTTCTACACTTTGAACTTATCCAAAGTTCAGGTGGGTATACCTTATGTGAATACTTTCACACCTTTTAAATTGAAATCCATAGTAAACCAATGCTAAAAACCTATGGACTTCTTCACCTCAATAAAACTAAAACAATAAAGAAAGACTTATGCTCATTTTTAGTGTTGACCTACAAGATATGTAAAAAGATAACTAAAATTGATACCAGTGCCTTATCTAGGCCACAGAGTCATCTAAGTTTAAACAATATTCCCACAATCAAATATCTCCACACATCCCATCACCTCGGCTTCTATAAAACCCTACATATGCCTAACATACATAAGAATTTACCCTTATCAAACTAGACTGCATTCATGAAATTCAAAGTCTTCAATAAGGAATTTACTGATAGAAATGCTTCATGCATATTTAATTTCCCTCCTGAAGAGAAAAGCTAAGAAACACCTCTATTTAGGTTTTCCTTACAATCCATACTCAAATGAATAACCCTAGATTACTCAAATTGAAAACAGTAAATATTTGCAAGCAGACTTGAAGACAACACAAATTCTAGGTTCACATTGATGGTTTGTATATTGATATTAATTCAGAAAATATTACAAAAAACACTTGAGTGTTCTCCCTAGGACTAGAAAATCCAGATCTATTTCTGTAGAGCACTTTTACAATTTCTTGCGATCCCCTTTTAACAGTCTTGGTATCCATTTATAATAACATGGATGCATACCAAGCTTCAGACTTCCCTAGGCCAGTTTCGTTACAATCATTACTTCTTCAAGAAGTAGTTACATGTCCTTTTTTTGTTTTGGTAGCTTCTTTAGTTGGTGGCTCTTCTGCAGTATCCTCTAACCATCCTGGAGCACCTTCCAACTATTCTGGAGCATCTTCTTCTTGAACCTCCACATCAGCCACCACATACTTTTTGGACCACTCTTGGAAAACATCATTAGTAGGCCATGAGTGGCTAGTAATTGTTTTATTCAACTTTAATAACTTTTTCCAAGCGTTCCTCACTTTCCTTACCTCTGACTCCAAAAACCCATAATGAGATTTGATCTTCTATATTTCCTCAATTGTTTTAACAAACAAAGAGGTGTCATCTTTATTGATTATTTCATTTACCCTTAATGATAAATTATCCCCTAACTCATCCAACCATACCTCTTTATCTTTCAACTGATTCTGGTTGACAAAACCTCCAGGAAACAATGCAAATTTATGCTCGGTATACTCTTTCCTATACAAGTTATACTTTCTCTCCACATTAGCTCTTCCTTCCACCAACTTTGTCAATCCTTTTGTCAACTTACATGAAGACTTGATAGTGACATCAGCTCCTGCATCATCATATGATGCACACATTAGTTCTAAGTCCACTTCTCTAGGCAACCATTTATTTAGAATAGGCTCTAAAATATCATTGTCCTCATTTAACTCACTAAGAGTGTCCAAAATTCTCTTCATATTGGTGTGCACTGTAGGAGCATCATCAGTATCAGCAAAACTCAAAATTGCAGCCTTTATCCTCTCCTCATATTTGCTTGCAAATAAGGCCTAGGCTTGTTTCATCTTCTCCAATTCATGTTGATAGGTCTTAGCTAGTTGAAAACTAGAAGGCATAGGAGAAGGAGGGAATTCTATGATGGGACTAGTGGGTGGAGGCCTTGCTAGAGAAGAAGAAATTGCCAGAGTTGAGGGCTCACCTCTTTGGTATTGTCCTTGCAATTGGCTCTGAAGTTTAGCAATGATAGTGTCCTTGCTGATTACATCCTTTTTGGCTTCATTATAAGCCTTTAGAATTGTGTCCAACTTAACTTGGAGATCAGCCTTTTCTTTTGCTTCCTTCTTTGCTACTGCTACATTGAATTTATTAGTCTCTAACACAGTACTAGCTACCTCCACCACTGCTGTATCTTGAACTCTTCTCACTACCATACCTCCTAGGAGATTAGATCCTGAGGTATCCTTTCTTCTCCTACCTTCGTCCCTCTTGAGGGACCACATTACCAAAGAGGCATCATCTTTGCTAAATGTTTCTCCTTTCATTGGCTTGGTTTCCTTTCTAACCACTTCTAGGACCAATTCATCAGCTATATCCCATTCAGGGAGGATTAGCACACCAGCCTTTGATATCATCTCTCTTCCAGCCTTAGGAGTAATAGTTTTAAATTCATCCATCGTCTCCTTCTTTATTTCTTCTTCCACTTGGGTTGCATCATTGAGAGGCTATCCATTTATCCTTTTCTCATATCAAGCCTTGAATTGATCAATATTTTGTTTCCATAGAAACTGCATGAAAGCACCTGATGCAACAAAATTGTTGTCAGCTAGGAATTATTCACTAGCTTGCTTGATAGTGACGTCCAATTCTTTTCCTTGTAGCTCACCATTAGTTATGTCCATTTTAGCACTGGGTGGCTCCTCTAGCATTCCTATTTGATTCTCATTGTAGGTTTATGTAATTTCACCTAGACTCCCTAATTGTACCAATTTCTCAGCTACCGCTTGTTCATCTCCAATGTGAATTGGGGACTGAGATGGAGAGTATTGAGGCTCATCAGTTTCAACTTCTTTTCATGTCCTCTACCTCTTAGGCAAATCTTGAATCTCAATAGCATCATCAATGGCCCTCTTCCCTCTAGAAGTAGAAGGTTCATCTCACACTGGCATCATTACAGTATACTTAGATTTCTTCTACATTATATAGTTACCTAGTGGAATAGTTTTAGCAAAAACAGGCTTGGCTAGGACCAATCTAGCCCTATCAGGATCATTCTGTATTATGGCCTCCCTTTTCTCCTTCAAGGTTTGCATTAAATCTTCAAAATAAAGAATTAAGAATTTAACCTTTTCTTCAAAAGGAGTAAAACTGGAAAGAGGATCATAGCTGGAATCAAATTGGTGGATAAAGTCAACTCCTACTCATCTAGACGGAATTTATTCCTGATCAAATCTTCAGGAAACTAAAATTGGTGAGGCCTAATCTTACATACTGCCCTTTTTTTGAACATGCCATTGAAGAAATCTCCAGGGTCTACACACCTTGATACTGCAGTTGACAACATGTATGGTTTAAAGAACTCTTAAAAAAACTTCCATCCACCTTTAGTTATTACAAAGTGATGAGCCATTGTGATGGTTGGGAAAATTGTTCCTTTACCCCTGTTGGTCAATTCGGCCTCTTGCACTCCACCAATCTACCTCAGTACTTCTACAATTCCTATTTTTAATGGCACTTGATAGGGCAGCAGATAAGGGGTCCCTCTGAAACCATATACTCTAAAATTAGTAGAGATAGGATACAAATACATATCTCCCTAGTTATGAACAATCTTGATATGCTCTACAAACTCTTTGGGCCTAAGGAATTCCAAGAGAGCTTTGGGAATCCTAGGGTTTTCTGCACATAACAACACTCTAATCTTAGATGCAAAGCATCTATCAAACTTTAAATAACTTGCATCCTCCCTATCCCAAGATAGAACAGTACTCAATAATTGCACAGGCATCTCCTCTTTATTTTGAACCTTAACTAGGTCTATCTCCTTTTCAAAATAATCAGCCCCTTTGAATAAAAACATGTGCATCAACAAGGAATACCATCCAAATAGCTTGTCTACCTTACCATTCTTAATTCCTATTAGGCCTCCATGGATAGCATCTATGAGGAAAGGAGCAAAGTCAAATGTTATGGCCAAGGAAGGGTTCAAAATTTAGGCAATCATCAACATATAGTGGGTGGGCATATTCTTCTCACCATCTTCTCCAAAGATCTGACACATTGTCTAATACATATCCTTAGCTCTTAGTGTAAACAAATTTAGGGAAAATGGTTCCATTGTGCTAGGGCATAGAACTATTAACCCTCCTATTTTAATAAAGAATTCTTTCAATGGGTCACTCCTAAGATGATCTCTTTGTGCATCATAGACCTAAGCTAATGCTTTGAAATCAACAGGCTCTAGATAATTCGAAGCTTCACTAAGCTTGACAACATTCCTAAACTCCTCTTCTTTGATTTCAACTAGGGCTGATCCATTTATGCTTCTGATACAACTAGCAATAGGGTCATACCTCTGTGCAATTAGCGCCAACAAGTCCACATCCATGAATACACCAGGGATGACAAGTTTTCCTACACTAGTTCCCAAATACTATTCAAAGGGGTAGAGGAATGTCTTTGACCAAAACCAATTTTGAACAGACTAAGACCTGAAATCCCTATTTCAGGGTCCCTCAACCAATTCCCCTTGTCATATAAACCATCCCCAATTTTCAAATGAGGGTTCTTTGGCACTAACTCCCTAGCCCTAGCCCCAACATTGGTCAACATCGTTAACTGCTCAAGGAAGTCATCACAAATATTTCGGTCCTGGTAATTCGCTTTCCCTATTAATTCTCTTTTGGGTGCCATTTTAAGGGTTTGCGACTGAGCTGATTATCAATCAACGTAATGTTCTAACAACACAAGACCACAATTAAATAATCTTTAAGAAAAGGGTGAACAAGAACAAACACAAGAAAACCTGATTTCGGCTTGAAGAATTCTTCTCTACAACAACTCTCTTTGCCTTAACGTCTTCGAAATGATACATTCATTCAATTGATGGTAAGGGTATATACGGTTATTGGGGTTCTTAGCTGTGACATTAACTCTGCATGCTTTGGCCATCCCTTTAGAATTGAATTCATGAAAGAATTCAAAAATTTGGCTCCAATAGGTCAATGAGTATTCTTCTTTTTTGCTCTTTCACTACTTCACAGAGCATAAAACCCTCGCATGTTAATCTGGTGAAGTCACACCAATCATTGGATCAGGTAGAACTTGCACCGCTTTTACCCTTTTGACTCTTCCTTGTTTGGCAATGGGCTGAAAATCCTTTCGCTATTTTGCAATAGGTAACCATCTTGCATTTTGCCTTCCCAAAACTACACTAGCCATCCGATCAACTGAGACTTGATTGGTCTTTACACCATCTGAACTTGGAGGTTTATATCACTAACCGCACTTAAGTCAGATACCACTACCCATTTTCACTACTTCATGAATGGTAACAAGCTCGCATCTTTGGGTTGTGAAATAACGCTCATCGTCAGATCTTTCTTGAGATTCCGGTTGCTTAACAACTTTTTTAAAACTAGTAGATGTGGGTCCTCTGACTCAGCTCTATCCACCTAGAATTTGATCCCTATTGAACTAACATGTCAACTTCTTACTCACTAAAAGAATTCAGTGGGATCCACTTCTTTCATTGCCACCTATGTTTGACAGGTCACTTCTTTATTCACAGTATTACTCACCTCCTTGGGCCCTCTCCTTAGTCCTCAAATTTAGTTCATTGATCACTTTGATTTTCAGCCACGTGTCACCTTCTTACTTTCCATTTAAGCCAGTTGGACTACTCCCTTGGAATGCCATGTCATTTGGCCACTTTATGAAAGCTAACTTTCGAGCACCTTCATCCTGCAAAACTACACTGGCCGTTAGATCTCGGGGACCTGTGCATCTGTTACACCTCTTATAAAACTCCTTGTCTAAGCCCATCAACCTTTCACTATTTCACAAAGAGTAAACCACAAGAATCTCTCGGCCGCAAAACAACACAAGCCGTCGATCTCTGCTTGACCTAATCACCTTTTAGCCAAAGGAGAAGTCTTCATTGCTAGGTCCCACCAAACCCTTTCACCATTTCGTGAAGGTTAAAGCACGTTCAATTTGATCTCACGAAACCATGTTGTTCATCCGATCAGATGGAACTTGATCGGTGTTTAGGCTTAGTCCAAACCTATATGCTAGGTCCACTTTCACCTTTTGCTACTTCGCGAAAGCTAAGTTGTGAGCACCTTTTGGTCGCAAATCAACATGGGCCATCAAATCAACAGAAAGTTGTGTGATACTTACAAGGCCCGACGAACATTAGAAAAAGCAGATTAAAAGCGAATAAAAAAATAAAATGTTTAAAGGGACCACCTTGGTAAATGACAAGGGGGAAACACTTTTTATGATAAATGGACCCATCATTTAAGTGAATAAAGTAATGCCAAATTAGAAACCAAAATGGTTTTTCTTAGATATTGAAGCGACTTAAAACCTAAACTCTGAACCCTTTAGGACTTAAAACAATTTGAAAGAACATGGGCATACTAGACACAAAATTTTCAAAAAACCTACCCAATTAAGGGAAAAGCATACCCATTTTTAAATAGTGATAACACATTGTAGACAAGAACAAAGGAGTGATGACAAGAAGAAGGTTGGTAGCTGATAAGGTATGTTTAATTTCTCAAGCTGAACTGACATCAGTAATTGAAGCATGTAAATATGAATGTTGGATAAAATCTATGGAAGATGAATCTGATTAGATACAAAAGAATAATACATTGACTGTTAGTATTTTGGATGTGTTACACTAGTTTTGTCATTGATGTCAAGACTTGTCAACACTTATCATGACTTGGAGATTCTTGGTTATGTTCACCGGCATGTTCAATGACTTATGCACAGTCACTGGTCTCTGGTTCACTGACAGGTTATCTTGTTCACTAGCACTTGGAATGACTTGGATATTACTTGGTTATGTCTAAGACATTGTTTGGAGACTTTGTTTTGATATTTAATCGGGTTTGCATATTTGCTGTAACTGGCAAATAGGTCTAGGTTATGCACTGGCAAGCATTATCCATTCCAGATCAGCACAACATGTTATGAAGATGATTTGTTATTATTGTAAATGCATTGAGCCAACATGATGCATCACATATTGATTCATTTTTAATTCATTGTATTGTAATATCTCTAGTGAGCCGACCTACTCATTTGGTCTTAGGTTTTGGTATATATGTAAGATCTCATTTGTGAGATTGTAAAAGTGAGTGTGGAAGAGGAATATAATAAGTTATATGCAAATACAAGTAGAGCTATACATGTAGACATCATTCAAGATTCAAGGAGACTTTGAAGAAGGCAAATCAAAGCTTAAACGGTACTAAATCTAGCATATGAAGATGCTATTTTTAGTAGTACATTATCATTGGATTTAACCATCCAATTGTAGTCAGTGTGACTCCCATTTTTTGATTGAGCAGTGAGCTCTAGGAAATTGGCCTTTCGGCATGTGTAGACTCCATATTGTACACACATACTATATGCAATAGTATCATCTGATTGTGGGTAAGGTTTCCCACCATGTTTTTTCCCCTTACAGGGTTTCCACGTACACATATCTATGTTATGTGTTGTGGATGTTATTATCTTTCTGTTTCATGCATTAAACTTTATCAGTACTGCAATTGGCTATTAAAACTATTTACTGACATAAAGTTTGGTTTACCAGTATTAAGCATTGAGTTTGGTTAAGTTAGTTTTGGTTTTGAAATTATTTGACAACTGATTCACCCTCCCACCCTCTCAGTTGTCTCTAGGACCTAACAATTGGTATCAGAGCCTAGTCCTCTTTTTGTAGAACTTTAGCAACTTGAGGAGATCCTATGTCTTCTAACTATTTCAGGAAGGATAGTCTAAAACTTGATAGAACCAACTATGGTATATGGAAGATTAGAATGGAGACACATATGAATTGCATTGGAAAGGACATATGGGATGTTACAAATAATGGATATGTTTCTCCTACTCAAGGTCAACCTATTCCACCAATCTTGGCTAAAGATGAGGAGAATGATTGCAAAGCAAGAGAAGAACTTTTGAGTGCATTGTCAAATCACCAAATCATGGGATTATCAGACCAACCTACTGCTAAAGCTACTTGGGACAAACTAGAAACATTGAATGAAGGTGATACAACAGTCAAAATTGCAAAACTAGAATGCTTTTGGGTCAGCTATGAAAATCTGAAAATGGAAGAAGATGAAAGGATTTCTACTTTTATGGAAAGAGTAAATGAAATTGTTTTGGGTATACAATGTTATGGAGGATCCTTAAATGAAGATGAAATTGTTTCTAAAGTTTTAAGAGCCTTGCCACCGGCATATAAAATGAAACTAACTACTATAAATGAATTGAGAACAATGCCTAATGCATCAATATCTAGAGACACTTTGGTTTGAAATCTTTCAGCTTTTGAACTTGAGGAATTTGGCTCTGTTGCTACAATTAAGATAGATTTAGCTTTCAAGGAATCATCATCATCTAAAAAATCTGATTGGAAAGCCTTTTATGCAAGAGAACTTAAAGAAATTAGAAAAGAGAATGAATAACTAGAAGAACTTGAAGCACTATTTGCAAGGAAAATGCCTAAAGGTCCAGCTAGAATTAAGTATGAAGGTAAAGCACCATTTAAATGTTTTAACTACAATAAAATTGGTCATATGGCATATAGGTGTCCTGATAGACATGCAAGATTGAAAGAAGCTAAAAGAACATATAAGCCTAACCCTGAATATCAGAGATATAGATTTAAGAAGAATAGAGACAAATCTTGTTACTATGTTGATGAAGGAGTTACTGATGATTCTGATGAGGAACCGATAGGAAATGGATGGGTTTTTGTCGCTATAATAGAAGATCAACCGACACCTATTGTTCAACCAGTAGAATAGGCCTTGGCAGCTAAAATTGAAGATAAGGATGAATGGATCATTGATTCTGGATGTTCACATCATATGACTGGTGATAAAAGTAAATTCTTAACTTTTCAAGAATACAATGGAGGTCTAGTAAGATTTGGGGATGATAAATCTTGTTTGATCAAAGGAAAAGGCACTATATCTGTTGATGGTAAGCACAATACTAATAATGTTTACAAATGTTAAAGGTTTGAAGCATAATCTTTTGAGTGTTGGTCAATTAGTTGAAAAAGGATTTTAGTTACAATTCAAGAATGGTAAATGCAAAATCATGAACATAACTAGCTTGGAAATTACAATCGGTAATCAGACTAGAGGTAATATCTTTCATTTGAGTAACAATGAGAAAGCATGCTTGATTGTAGATATTGATGAAAGTTGGTTATGGCATAAGAGACTTTGTCATATAAATTTTGATTGCATTGTGAAAATCAGTACAACTAAGGCAGTAAGGGATTTACCTAAGATTGTTAAACCTCACAATCCGGTATGTAAGGAATATCAATTTGGAAAGCAAGTTAGAGCATATTTTAAGAGTATTCTAGAGAAATCCAATAGTTCTC
This sequence comes from Cryptomeria japonica, assembly GCF_030272615.1. Taxonomy (NCBI): domain Eukaryota; kingdom Viridiplantae; phylum Streptophyta; class Pinopsida; order Cupressales; family Cupressaceae; genus Cryptomeria; species Cryptomeria japonica. Next base: position 92,578,049 of record NC_081415.1, on the reverse strand, counting down.
TTAACTTAATTCATACTAATTTATATGGTCCAACAAGAACTAGAAGTTTACAAGGAGATAGATATTTTATGCTAATCATTGATGACTATTCTAGAATGTGTTGGGTTACTTTTCTCAGGGAGAAATCAGAAGCCCTTGGGAAATTCAAATTATTCAAGGTGATGGTAGAGAATGAAACTAGTAAGAAAATCAAATGTTTGAGATCAGATCAAGGAGGTGAATTCACATCTAAGGAATTTAATACATTTTGTGAAGTGAATGTAATTAGGAGACATCTATCAGCACCCCGGACACCCTAGCAAAATGGAGTTGTGAAAAGAAAGAATAGAACTATTCTGGATGCAGCTAGAAACATGTTATCAGAAGCAAATCTACCTCATGTATATTGGAGAGAAGCAATGAGTACAATGGTTTACACATTCAACAAAGTTCACATCAAAGGTGAAACCGGTAAGACCCCTCATGAATTATAATTTGGTAATACTCCTACTCTTAAATATTTTAGAATATTTGGAAGTAAATGTTATTTTAGGAGAGATGAGTATATTGGAAAATTTGATCCAAGAAGTGATGAAGGAATATTTCTTGGTTATTCATCTAAGAGCAAGGCCTATAGATGTTTTAATAAGAGATTGCAGAAAATTGTTGAGAGTGCAAATGTGAAGATTGATGAACAGTTTAGAGGTAATTCAAGGTACATGGACTCTGAACCAGCAATAGAGATAATATCAAATGAACCTACACCGGTACAGAATGTTGATCCAGTCACACCAGGATCATCTAAAAAATCTACAGTGACTGAGGAACAACAACAAGTAAAAATACCCCGATATGTAAGATTGAATCACTCTGAAAATTAGATAATTGGGAACAAGTATCAAGGTGTTATGACTACAGGAAGACTGGCAAATGAAGAGGTATGTCTTATTTCTCAAATTGAACCAGCATCAGTTAATGAGGCATGTGAAGATAAACATTGGATTAAAGCTATGGAAGATGAATTGGAACAAATTGAAAAGAATAACACATGGACACTGGTTCCTCGGCCTAAAGACAAAAATGTAATTGGAACTAAATGGGTATTCATAAATAAACTTAATTAAGATGGTAAGGTAATAAAAAAAAAAGTAAGATTAGTGTGTAAGGGATATTCACAAAAAGAAGGAATTGATTATAATGAAACCTTTGCATCGGTAGCTAGAATTGAGGTAGTCAGATTATTCCTAGCTTTTGCAGCACATAAGAACTATAAAGTATATCAAATGGATGTTAAATGTGCATTTCTGAATGGTGATCTTGAAGAGGAAGTTTACATTGAACAACCTAATGGATTTTCATTGACAAATGACAAATATATGGTTTGCAAGTTAAGGAAAGCTTTATATGGATTAAAGCAAGATCCTAGAGCTTGGTATGCTAGATTGGACAAATATCTTTTGAAGATTGGCTACACCAAAGGTAATGCTAACATCAACTTATATTACAAAGTGACTAATGATGACATCTTGGTTATAGAAGTTTTTGTTGATGATATAATTTTTGGAGGAGAAGATGGAATTTGTAAAGACTTTTCTAAAAAGATGCAGGAAGAATTTGAAATGTCTATGATTGGGGAGATAAAATTCTTTTTAGGATTACAGATTTCACAAACTGATAAAGGTATATTCATATGTCAATCAAAGTACTTGAAGGAATTAATCAAGAAATTTGGGATGGAAAACTCTAAATCGGTAAGTACACCTATGACCAACTGATAAAATATCATTGAAAGATGAATCATCACCTCTTAATCTGACAAGATACAAATCTATGATAGGAGGTTTACTATATTTGACATAAACAAGACATGATATTATGAATGCATTATGTATTATTTCAAGATTTCATGTTAATCCTAAAGAAAATCATGAATCAGCAGTGAAAAGGATTTTTTGGTATCTACAAGGCACAACAAATCCTCGTTTATGGTATCCTAAAGATAAAATTTTTGATTTGTGTGCATACACAGATGCAAATTGGGAAGGAGATATAGATGATAGAAAAAGAACCACCTGCGAAGCATTCTTTCTTGGTAGCAGATTAATTTCTTGGTTGAGCAAGAAACAGAGTTGTACATCTTTATCAATAGTAGAATCAAAATATGTTGCAGCAGTAACTAATTATACCTAGGTATTATGGATCAAGCAAATGTTGAAGGATATACAGATAAAATGCAAAGAACCTATAACTATTTACTATGATAATATGGTAGCAATTGATATATCTAAGAATTTGGTATTTCACTCAAAACCTAAACATGTTTCTATCAAATTCAATTTTTTGAAAGAGAATGTTGAAGCAAAAGAAGTGAAATTGGTTTATGTGAATACTAAAGAGCAGATTGCAGATATTTTTACTAAGCCTTTGCCTAAGGAAACTTTTGAATATCTCAGAGAGAAGCTTGGGGTTATACCCCCACTGGTAGAGACTTAGACAGTTGATGTTTTTCATCAAACCGACAAAATTGATAGAGAAATCTTTTTTCAGCTTTGATTAGGAGAGCTACTTCTTATGGGGAGTAGTTGGTTAAATTGATAAGTTGGTATTTTGTGATAAGTTCTATTAAATGTTTGAATGTAGTTTTTGTATTGCTTTAGCATTTAATGTCAAAGAGGGAGAGATATCTATAGAAAAACACATTATCTTTTGGGGAGACATTATTCACTAGGGGAGAGATTGTTACTCTCTGTATCTGTATTTTGATTTTTGGTTAATGATCTCTTTGGGAGATTATTGGTTTTTGGTTTTTGGCATTTCTGCTTTGGCACTTAGATGGTTTTTTCATCATGTGTTGCCATTAATGCCAAAGGGGGAGATTGTTGGTATTTTGGATGTGTTGCATAGGTTTTGTCATTGATGTCAACACTTGTCAACACTTATCATGACTTGGAGATTCATGGTTATGTTGACCGACTTGTTTAGTGACTTATGCACAGTCACCAGTATCTGGTTCACCGATAGGTTATATTGTTCACTGGCACTTGGAATGACTTGGAGACAACTTGGTTATGTCAAAGACATTGTTTGGACACTTTGTTTTGATTATTTGGTCTTTAATCTAATTGGATTTGCATATTTTTTGTTATTGACAAATAGGTCTAGGTTATGCACCAACAAGCATTATCCATTCCAGATCAGAATGCCACATTATGAAGATGATTTGTTATTATTGTAAATTCATTGAGCCGAAATGATGCATCACATATTGATTCATTTGTAATTGATTTTATTGTAATATCTCTAGTGAGCCGACCTACTCATTTGTTATTAGGTTTTGGTATATATGTAAGATCTCATTTTTGAGATTGTAATAGTGACTATGGAAGAGGAATATAATAAGGTATATGCGAATACAAGAAGAGCTATACATGGAGACATAATTCAAGATTCAAGGAGACTTTGAAGAAGGAAAATCGAAGCTTAACCAGTACTGAATCCAGCATATGAAGATGCTATTTTAAGCAGTACATTATCATTGGATTTAACCATCCAATTGTAGTTAGTGTGACTCCCATTTTGTGATTGAGCAGTGATCTCTAGGCAGTTAGCCTTTCTGCATGTGCAAACTCCATATTGTACACACATATTATCTGCAGTAGTATCATCTGATTGTGGGTAAGGTTTCCCATAGTGGTTTTTCCCCTTACAGGGTTTCCACATACAAATATTTGTGTTATGTATTGTGGATGTTATTATCTTTTTGTTTCATGAATTAAAATATATTGGTATTGTAATTAACTATTAAAACTATTTACCAACACAAATTTTGGTTTACCGGTATTAAGCATTAAGTTTGGTTAAGTTAGTTTTGGTTTTGAAATTATTTGACAACTAATTCACCCCCCCCTTCTCAGTTGTCTCCGGGACCTAACATTGACATTAGCTTCCCAACCTAAAAATAAGAATGTTATTGGAACTAAATGGGTTTTTAGGAATAAGTTGAATGAAGATGGTCATGTTGTGAGGAATAAGGCTAGATTGGTTTGCAAAAAATATTATCAAAAGGAAGGAATTGATTATGATGAAAATTTTGCATCGGTAGCTAGGATTGAAGCTATGAGATTATTTATTGCTTATGTTGCACATAAAAACTATAAGGTTTATTAGATGGATATCAAGTGAGCATTTATGAATAGAGATCTTGGAGCAGAATTTTATATTGATAAACCTAATGGATTCTCACTTTAAGATGATAAAAACATGGTTTGCAGGTTAAAGAAAGCTTTATATGGATTGAAACAAGAACATAGAGCTTGGTATGCAAGGTTGGATAAATACCTTTGAAGATTGGTTTCACTAAAGATAATGCTGATAGTAATTTATATTATAAGATTACTGATGATGACATACTAATTATTGAGGTCTTTGTTGATGATATAAGTTTTGGAGGTGAGGACAAGTTGTACATGGAATTTTCTAACAATATGAAGAATGAATTTGGGATGTCTATGATTAGGGAGATGAAATTTCTCTTACATTTGTAGATTAATTAGACTGACAAAGGTATTTTTATTTGTCAAACTAAGTATGCTAGAGAGTTGTTGAATAAATTTGGTATGGAAAATTCTAAACAGGTTGGTACTCCTATGGTTACAAGCAAGAAATTGACAAAGAAAGATGCATTTGCACCAGTAAATCCTACAAGGTATAAGTCTATGATTGGAGGTTTGTTATATTTAACTCAGACTAGACTAGATATAATGAATACAGTTTGTATTGTATCAAGATATCAAAGTGATCCTAGAGAAAATAATGAGAGTGCGGTGAAAAGGATTTTAAGGTATTTGCAAGGAACAATTGAATATGGTTTGTGGTATCCTAAAGATGATGAGCAGATTGGGTAGGAGATGTTGATGACTCAAAGAGAACATCTGGTGGAGCTTTCATTTTTGGAAAGAAACTTATTTCATGGATCAACAGGAAGTAGTCATGTACTTCTCTATCTACTACTGAAGCTGAGTATATTGCTGCTACTACTAACTATACACAAGTTTTATGGATGAAGCAAATGTTGAAGGATATAAAGGTGGATTGTGATGAACTGGTAGTTATTCACTATGATAACTCTATTGTTATTGATAAGTTGAAGAATCCAGTATTTCATTCAAAGTAAAAGAAAATTTGTATCAAGTACAAGTTTTTGAAGGATAAGGTGGAAGCAAATGAAATTAGACTAGTTTATGAGAACACTAAAGAGAAGATTGCAGATATTTTCACTAAACCTTTGCCTAAAGAATCATTTGAGTACTTTAGAGATAGATTAGGAGTTTATGTTCCTTTGGTAGAGACTTGATTGATGCGGTTTGGCATCAGTCTAGTATGCATTATTAGAGCTACTATTCATTCTGGATTGATGTGGTGGTGCTACCACTTAGGGGGAGTAGTCAAGTTTGAGATTCAGTGGTTTGATGATTTTACTTTGATATTGATGTCAGATCTTTGACATTGATGTCAAAGGAGGAGAGATATTAATGTGAAAAAAGAAGGGATAGATATATACATTAGGGGGAGATATTTACATAGCTTAACAGAGATATCATTCATAGGGAGAGTTTGGATCAAAACTTCATTGCTATATCATTTTGTGGGAGATTGTTTGTTGTTTGGCATTTCTTGGCACTTGGATATTTTTCACATCTAGTATTGCCATCAATACCAAAGGGGGATATTGTTGCAAATTTGGAGGAATTGATTATGTTTTTCCATTGATGTCAACATTAACTGCTTTGGTTGTTTACCAATATTAGGTAGATTTTGGTAGTCTGGTTGGTTTCCGACAGATTCTGGTTGAGTGGTTGGATTATACTCTGGTATGCTTTGGTTTGTGGAATTGGTTTGGATTCATCATTCATGCTATCATGTTGTTTATTATGATCAATTGGTAGAATATTTGATGACTCAGATGCTATCATTTGTTCTATAAATCCTTTTGGTTATCGGTAAGGGTTTCACTGATAGAGCTTTGTTGAAGATCTTTTGATGCACTTGATAAGTGGTGTTGGTGTGGCTTCTTTATGGATCATAGGATGCTATTGGTTATCTTGTTCATGTTCTTGATTATTGGTGATGTTGTATTTGGTTTATGGCAACTTATTTTAGGTTTGGGTCTATCTAGGTTATGGACCGATTTATGTAACATATTGATTGATGATCCCGATGCATTACCAGTAGGATTTAATGATTGGTTTACATTGTTTTCACCCTAAGCCAACATCGTTGATCATTGGATTGTGGGTTTGAATAATTAATTTATTGTATTATATTTTAGGTGGCCGACCTAATTGTTTTATGTCCCAAGATGGTATATATATGATGTAAGATATCTTTGTAGATCATGGGATATGGGTCATGGGATGATTATGTTATTATTTGTGTGCAAATAATGATGTAATAATATGAAAAGGTTTTGGTTGATCATAGGTGATTGAATTTGTTATCAAGAGAGGATTTAGTCCTCTCATACTAAGATTAACTAGAACTGTACTCAAGCATAGGAGATGTTATTATTATAGTTCTCTCTTCTTTCTGGATTGTAGTCTAGATTTATTTTATAGTCAGTGAGGCTCCTTTTTGCGATGAGCAATGCACTCTAGGCTATTGTCCTTCCTGCATGTGAAGGCCCCTCATTTTGTAATCACATACTTACTACAAAAGTATTATCTGACTATGGGTAGGCTTCCCACCATGGTTTTTCCCTTTACCAAGTTTTCCACGTACAAATTGTTGTTCATCAAAACTGATTAACCCAAGTACACCTGTAATTGATATATGAAGTAGCCAATTAAATCTATGAAGAACCTCAGGGCTTGGACAACATGACAAGGATATGAATCCTTCTACTCTTCAGGCTCTGCCAAACCTAGGTGGGTATACCTTTGATGCACTGAATCAGACTCATTTACCCACATGTGACAGCATCAATAAAGCAGATAAACCATTCCACAAGCTCAACAAATTAGATAACACATACAAATTGGCTAGATATTGTACAAATAATGGGTGAAATAGACCTTGGGAAGGATAGAATACAAACCCCTAAACATAAAGGGAAAACATTTCCTTTAAAAGTGTAAATCTGAAACTATCCCCAAATCTGCAAGACCAGTGCCTTGTTCATTTGGCAACAAAGTCACACAAAGAACTGCAAATGTGTATCCTAGTTACAAATTGGTTTTCCTTATACTAATGCATTACTTGATTCATTCACAAAATTATTAGATCTGGGACACATTCCATTGTTTATGACTGATAATAGAATTTAAACTCTTCACTGAAGAATGCCTACAAACAATCATACAATCTCCTTGAGATGACAAATTATAGCCTCCTTGAGGATTCAATTCATAATAGTGAAATACATGCCTGGAGACAACATTGTGTGAAATTTACTCATGCCTGACACAAGTACGATCTGCAACTAGAAAAAACAATATGCAATCCTGAAATGCAACCTCTATACCCTGAAAAGATCCACAAAACTTTACAAACTTGGGTCAAGAATTTTAGAAATGGAAGCCATGAAATCTGGAGCACTTCCTCCAAAATTCTGGAATCCTTACAATTGAGAAGAAATTGGAATAAGAAGAGGAGGGAAAAAGATCACATTTCATCAAAATTTGCCAAGTGTCTTCTTTTTCCTTAATTGCAAAAATATCTCCTTCCTTCCCATGGAAGCGTCTCTTGAAACATGCCATATTTGTTGAAAATAACTACATGATTCGATTCCTTATCTTGAGAGCTTTCAAATGATATATAATACTTGCCATTTTGGGCAAAAATAGGCCTCTGGGTGAATTAATCCAATTTATGCAAGCCATCGTTTAAATTTTTGAATTTTTTATATAGTTTCAACTATATATTTAACTTTGATTTTTACCAATTTTTGGCCCCTGACACCCTACCACGTGGTAGCTTGTGATTTGCTGACATGATCCACTAGGTGCCACCTGGGATGAGACCTCATCTTTCTGCCACTTGTCTACCTCGTCACTGCCACTAGACTGCATGCTTGTTGCCACCTCAACACCACCTTATTGCCACGTCAGCAGGACCTGCAAGATGGACCTCCACCTATGTGTCGTGTGTCTTTTTCCATTTTGCAATGGCTAACAAACGTGCATCTTTGACTCACAAAATTGTACAGGTCATCAGATCTTGCTGAACCTGCAAGCTCTTTAACACTCCACCATTTCGTGAAGCTTAACTAGGGAGCATCTCCGCTTCTCAAAATCATGCGCACCGTTGATCTCCATGGAACATGCTCGATCTTTAACTCTTTTTGCTGCTTCACGATGCTTAACTCTTGCACATCTTTACCTCATGAAACAACACGCGTCATCGGATCTCCTGCAACTTGCTCACTAGTTAAGTTGCACTTTCTTTGCAAAAATTGTCTACCTCAGGATCTATGCCTATGTGGGGTCCACCTAGTCACCATTTGGGGGCCTCCTTGGTCATCTCGAGAAGCATGCCCATACTAGTGGGGTCCACTTAGTCACCCAGCCAACACCATCTATCAAAAGCCTCTTGAGGCTTTGACATTATAGATGGGTGGAGTTTTACTTATAAATATCATATATGACGCCCGCCCAGCCAATGTGGGATAATACAATTTTAGCCTGGGACTGCATTTTGTGAAGCTTTCTGAGACTTTTAATGGTGGCCTTTCTATCATTTGCATTGCTTGGAAGTTTCTAAAACCTCTGAAACTCTATTCCATCTTCAACACTTTCTCCACCATGCAGGGATCTGCCATTGTTGCATTTACTGTTTGTTTATATGCTCTCCAAACTCCACGTGACATTTCCTCCTTCCATATCTCCATGCATGGGTAGAGGAAGAGGCAAATTTTGCTGATTGCATTCACATTAAAATTTCCAATGTGGTCCTTAGCCACCACGCCACTATCAATCAACGACCACACAGAGGGAAAAAGGTTGGACAGGTTGGGCTTCACGCCTGCCAAAACATTTGTTTGATAGTTTGTATTAACATTTTCAATGAAAAGAGGATGCTGGCAAAGGCACATTGGTTGTAACTTTACACCATGCCAAAATGTATTTGATAGAAGGCTTCATATTGTCTATTGGAAACACCACCGCCACTAGGGATGAGGAGGCATGTGAGAGCAGTTTTGACTGGCATTTTTTACTGAGAATTTCTACAGCCTTCCTAATACCATACCACACATAGCAGGGAGAGCACGTGAGGGGAAATATAGACTGCTGCTTGCATTTGCTGAAGGGTTTCTATGGCCCACGTGACCTACCAATTGCATTTATTTGAGTTGTAATTTCCTTTTCAACATGCTCTACACCACCACATTGCATTGGTTTGGAAGTTTTCTATGCCTCTTCAACAAGCTCACGTAGATGGAGAATAGGGAGGCATTTGTATTTGTTGAAGACTAAATGCTGCCCTTTTGCCATTTCACAAGATAAGGGGCTTGGCATATGAACCTACCACATGCATTTGCTTAGGAATTTTTTGCAACCTTCCTTACCTTTCCTCGCACATGAGGAGAATATGTTGACAAGGGTGATGAATTTGGCTTTGAGATGCGAAGGCATTCGCTACTATTTTGGCATTAATACCTACCAATTGAATTTGGTTTTAAAAGTTCCAAGCCTTTTTCAGCACCTCCAGCTCTTACATCCAGATGAAACGGATGAGACCCATGCTAGTTGCTCTCTTCCAATCCATACAGAGAAGCATTTGGAGGAAGAACAATAAAAATCTCCAAATACTGGTCCTTCAACACCATGTTACCAAATAGATGCTCATTGCCTACATGTCGTGCAGTGGAATGAAACATGACTTCTTCATTGGAACACCTTGTAATTGCAAAGCCAAATGGATGTTTGGTATATGAAAACTTCAATTCAGGTTCCTTATTATCAATTATATCACCATCATTGTTTCTGGCTACCAATTCTCTTGGGACTTCCCACCTCTCTTTATCAACATCAGTTATACACAGCCTTAAGTGATGATTTGATTCATACCTTTATGCATCATGATACCACGTGCTAAGAACATTTTTGCCATAGAACAAACACTGCAAGAGCATGAGCCAGGTTGGGCCCCAAAGTGGGTCCGACTAAAAAAAAATTCATTTTCATGTAACTGACCTTGGAAATGCCTCACGGACCTTAAACATACCTCTAAAATTGATCGGCACCATTTTTAGATCATTAAATTGAGTTTTGCAACTTTCAAGGGCCTGGGCCACATTTTCGCATTTAATTGCAAAGACGTAATTTTCAAACTAGTCAAAACACTTTTCTGGACCTCACCATCTAACAAGTGTGCACTCTGATATACAAGCATGAACTCTACCAAATGGTTTCTCAAGATGAATCCCGATTGAAGAGATATTAATGGTTAAAGATGACCAATTGGCTTTGTCGGCACTACCGACTTGATGAAGTCAATGCGCAGGCAACTCATGATGCCTTTCTTAAAAATATCAAACGATCTCTGTAGACCCTCAAATCTGAGACATAGGTACCTTGAAGTACATATCAAATCTTTGAATGCTCAGTTTGACCAAAAGGATGACTGGGTGCAAATGGTGTGCTCATGAAAATAGCCACTTTAACTGATGTGGCAATGAAAGTATGGATCACTGAAAAAAGATGGCTCAATAAACCCTTTGAAAACCGATCAAATGGATTGGCAGGAGCTTGAAATTTGAAACATAGCTTGTCATTTATACCAACAATAGCCCAGAATAAACATTCTGACATGACACTCACTGAGGCAACTTTTACACTTATGCAAAATAGGGCTCCGACTAGCAGCTGAAACAGGGACCTGTCAAACCATACAAACTACAAACGGATTGAGCTTTGAAAACTAAGAAAATGGATTCATAAAGACTTGAAAATTTTCATGCTGACTCACATTTATTCATATAATTGAATCCATTTTGAATTTTACCATGACAATCAATAGGGAAAAAGATATAAACACTCAAAGTAGGCTACTTGGTAAAATCTGCATGTGCCTACCATACACTTTTAGGTCACCCCTTGAAACGGGTACCTGATAAACTGATCCAAACTGAAATTTGAAAGTTTCACACCACTGCATAGGCCAAATGAAAGGTGTAGGACACACTTCCCAAGCCTTACCCCTTGAAAATCAACTGGCTCCATTTTACCCTCTCTCTAACTAGGCCACCTGAATGAGATTAGGTGCCTTTCTGAAAATGCAATATCAAAATTTCGAATTGGGCCTCTCAAATTACTCAAATTTAATGAGTCCCAACACAAATCTTTGTGTGATGTGTTATGGATAGATGGTAACTATTCTATGATTTATGTTTATACTTAATTGTTATATCTTCTATTCCATTATTTGGTTTATATATTTTGGTATTGATCTTATGTGTTCAAGTATAAAGGTTTCAAATGCTTAAAATTCTATAATCTGTTGACAACTGATTCACCCCCCTCTTAGTTGTCCTCCAATTATCTGATCTATCTAACAGAATGATCATAAATCATCACTGCACATCAATTTGATAAGTTGTCAAGCCCTTAAAACATTCTTCTATGCTCTTTGATGTTTCCCAAGAGATTCAATCCTTAATCACACCAAAACAACAATTTAACTTCTCACACAGATTCAGCCACATCATCACCAACTAATCAAAATGATGAAATACACCGCCAAAGTCAAAATCATTACCGATCATAAGATTTGAATACCAGTTCTTAAACCCTAGTAAAACTCTACATAAAATACATTAGTCAATTACAAACATATCTTCCGATTATCAAAACATGATGCGGTTCTGATCATAGACTCATTACAAACCACAACACCTAATTCCTCATCAATCTCCAGAACCAAGTGCTTAAGCATAACACTCTTTCATATTTACCAATTAAAGTCCTATTTGCTAGTTTACTATCAAATTCATTCCATATCTTTCTGGTCAACATAGATGACTTAGATAACATGATAAAACATGTTGGTATTTTGGTATGGTTTTGTCATTGATGTCAACACCTACTAAAACTCTAGCACTTTGGAGATCTAGCAACATTCATCGGCAAGCAAGTGACTTTTGCATAGTCACTGGTATACGGTACACCGGCACTTGGAATAACTTGGAAAACACTTGGTAATGTTGAAGACATTATTTGGACATCTTATCTTGGAGAATTGTTTATTGGAATATTCATATTTGCATATTTGTTATTACTGGCAAATAGGTCTAGGGTTACACTGGCAGGTTTATCTTTTCCAGATTAGCATGGCACACTATGGAGATGATTAATTATTGTTGTAAATGCATCAAGCCAACATGTTCAATCGGTTATTGCATTAGATATTTGTTTTGTTCATAAAATATTTTATTGTAATATCTTGTAGAGCCGACCTACTAAAATTGGTCTTAGGTTATGGTATAAATGTAAGGTCTTAATTGTAAGATCGAAGTGAGAATACAAAAAAAGGTTTTGTGTGAAGGTATATGTGAGATTAAGCAGAGCTACATACGCAGACATCATTTGAAGATGAAGCTAGGTTTTTGTGAAAGCATATAAGAACTACACCGGTACTGAATCCAACATATGAAGATGCTATTTTATGCAGTACATTATTATTGGATTTAACCATCCAACTGTAAGTCAGTGTGACTTCCCTTATGTGTTTGAGCAGTGAGCTCTAGGCACTTGGCCTTTCTGCATGTGCAAACCCTATTTATGTACACTTACTATCTACAATAATATCATCTGATTGTGAGTAAGGTTTCCCACTGTGATTTTTCCCCTTACAGGGTTTCCACATACAAATATTGGTGTTATGTGTTGTGGATGACTTTGTCTTTTGGTTTCATACATTAATCTTTATCGGTATTGCATTTATCTGTTAAATCTGTCCACCGACATAACAGACTATCTCACTGGTATTAAGCAGTAAATTGATTAAGTTGTTTTGGTTAATATTATTAAGACAACTGATTCAACCCCCCCTCCCTCTCAGTTGTCCTTGGGACCTAACAATTGGTATCAGAGCCTAGTCCTCTTTTGCAAAAGTTTAACAGCTTGAGGAGATCCAATGTCTACTAACTATTCCAGGAAGGACAGTCCTAAACTTGATGGAACCAACTATGGCATATGGAAGATCAGGATGGAGACACATCTAAATTGCATTGGAAAGGACATCTAGGATGTAACAAAGAATGGATATACTGCTCCTACTCAAGGTCAACCTAATCTACCTACCTTACCTAAAGATGAGGAGAATGATTGCAAGGCAAGAGAAGAACTCTTAAGCACTTTATCAGATCAGCAAATCATAGGATTATCAGATAGGTCTACTGCTAAAGCTATTTGGGATCACTTGGAAACACTAAATGAAGGAGACTTCACAGTCAAAATTACAAAACTTGAAAGCTTCTGGGTCAGGTATGAAAGTCTGAAAATGGAAGAGGATGAAAGAATCTCTGCTTTTATGGAAAGAGTAAATAAAATTGTTTTGGGTATTAAATGTTGTGGAGGAACCTTAAGTGAAGATGAAATTGTTTCAAAAGTCTTAAGAGGATTGCCACCGGCATATAAAATGAAGGTTACTATAATAAATGAACTTAGAACAATGCCTAACACCTCAGTAACTATGGATACATTGATTGGAAAACTATCATCCTTTGAAATTGAGGAATTCGGTCCTGCTACTACTATAAAAATAGACTTAGCTTTTAAAGCATCAACATCATCTGCACCATCATTTGACAAGTCTGATTCGAAAGCCTTTTATGCAAGAGAACTTGAAGAAAGCAGGAGAGAAAATGAAGAACTTGAACAGCTTGAAGCACTATTTGCAAGAAAAATGCCTAAAGGTCTAGTTGGAAGTAAGTATGAAGGTAAAGCACCCTTTAAATGCTTTAACTGCAATAAGATTGGTCATATGGCTTCAAGATGCCCTGATAGACATGCTAGGTTAAGAGAAGAAGCTAGAAGGACATACAAACCTAACCCTAAATATCAAAGATACAAATTCAACAAGAATAAGGACAAATCTTGTTATGTTGTTGATGAAGGAGTGACTAATGATTCTGATGAGGATCTGACAGACAATGGATGGGTTTTTGTTGCTATAATAGAAGATCAACCTACACCTATAGTGCAACTGGTAGAACAGGCCTTGGCTACTAGTATTGAAACTAAGGATGAATGGATCATTGATTTAGGATGCTCACATGACATGACTGGTGAAAAAAGTAAATTCTTAACTTTTCAAGAGTATAATGGAGGTCTAGTAAGATTTGGAGATGACAAAGCTTGTTCAGTAAAAGCTAAGGGTTCAATATCTCTTGATGGTAGGCTAACACTGACAATGTTTACTATGTTGAAGGATTAAATCATAATCTTTTGAGTGTTGGTCAATTAGTTGAGAAAGGATTTTAGTTACAATTTAAGAATGGTAAATGCAAAATCATGAACAGAACTAGTTTAGAAATTGCAACCGGTAATCAGACTAGAGGTAATATCTTTCTTTTGAATAACAGTGAAAAGACATGCTTGATTGCACATATTGATGAAAGTTGGCTATTATCATTGATTAAAAATGGGCTTTTCTTTTCCCATGATTGGCTATGGTTTGTTGAAATTTTGAGTAGGGCGCATTTTCAAATGCTTCAACTTTGTTTTAGGCCTCAAGGGTTCAGGGGTTTTTGATTTTAGAACCTCTAATGTTTGTTTAAAACCCTCTGGTTTCTATTCTTTTGTTACTTTATTCACTTAAATAATGCATCATGGGATCATAGGAAGTGTCCCCCCTTGTTGTTTGCCTAGGCGGTCATGTTAATTAATCATAAAATTTATGCCTTATATGTATTTCTCCTAAAGTTGTTGAGCCCAGTAACTAGTGCGCATCTTGTGGATGGATCTACGGCTTTTGCTATTTCGCTAGGTGAAGTTGCGCATAGTTTAAAACCAGCGAAGTTGCCAAAATCACATGGCATGCCACCTAGGAGGTCTAGTTGGTTGATGAGAGCAAGTAAAATGGTAGCACACGACATAAGTCACAACAGTCAGGAGGTCAGGATTAAAGGTTAAAAGGCGGGCCCCAGAGGTGAGTCAGATCGCAAGTTAGGAGATGACCTAGCAGATACAGCTATCAAGAATTAACTAGAGCCTAGTGCTTTCTCTCGGCAAATGAAAAATAAATGAGCCAACTCTGAAGGTAACTAGACGCCAGATGTTCAAAGTGAATCAGTAGGCCCACCACTCTCGAAGCCTATTTAGATGGTTAAGTGTCGATCAATTAAAAGATGATCCAATGGCCCATGCTATTTCGCAAGGGTAAGATGCTCATGCTTTATACCCTGCGAAATAGTGAGAGTGAATGAGAGTCGTCCACGTGTCCAGCGACACGTGGTCTTAAAAGAAAGTTGTGGGCTCGCCAAGGTGGAACTGATAGTATAAGAAAAGGACACACGGCCAGAGTTAAGTCAAGAAGCGAAAGACATTTCAAGGCCAGTGGCTAGGTACCATGTGGTAGCACGTAGCCAATAGGGAAGTGGGACCCAACGTGGAGCCAAAGCTGTTAGTTAGTATAACGCTCAATCAAGTTCCTTTTGATCGGACGGTCAGCGCTATTTTGTAGGACTAAGATGCCTGATAGTTATGCTTTGCGAAGTTGTGAAAGAGCAAAATGAATGACTTGCAGGAACGTTGTGACCTGTTGGAGCAAAAAATATGAATTCTCCTATGAATTCAATTCTAAATGGATGGCCAAAGCATGCGGAATCAATGTTGTAGTTAAGGCCCTAAGTATAATATATGATTTCTTATCAACCGGGTGAAGATATCTTTTAAAGAATTTTGTAGAGGAGTGGATGCAGAGCTATTTTCTTCAGGTACAGGGCGAGTCAGTTCAATTGCAGAGCAAATTCCTTCAAGCTAAGAATAGGTTTTCTCATACTCTTGTGTAGCAATTCCTGTGTGGTGTGTTTCAAATAAGATATTGATTCACATAAGTGTCTAGGAGTGGTATTCATTTCTTACGTTTTTAAATGGCTCCTAAAAGAGAATTTTCTGGCAAAGTCAATTATTCAGAACGGAGTGTCTGTGATGATTTTCTTGAATAGTTGACGTTGTCAACTAATCAGGCATCGAAGGAAAAAGAATTAGTGCCTAGAGCTCCCCATTTAAACATAGGGGAAGGACTATATGACAAGGGTAATTGGTTGAGAGACCCACAGGTTGGATTGTCTGGGTTGGGGTTATTTAAGATTGGATTTGGAATGAGAAATTCTCTAGCCCCGCAAAACAATATTTGGGAATTAGATGTTGGGAAATTGGTAGTCCCAGGGGTATTTATGGACATAGATTTGTTGACCCAAATTGCACTCAACTATGATCTAGTCATAAGAAGCATTCAAGATATAAATGGAAAAACCCATATTGAGATCAATGCTGAAGAATTCAGTAATGCTTTTGGGCTTAATGAGTTTACCAATTTTTTAGAACCCATAAATTTCAAATCATTAGCTCAAATTTACAGTGCATAGAGGAGTCATCTTAGGAGTGGGCCTCTCAAGGATTTTTTTGTGAAGATAGGTGGGTTGACAGTTGTAGGACCCAACACACAAGAGCCCTTTTCATTGAGTGTGTTCACCCTTAGGGCTAAAGGAATGTATTGGGCACTTTGCCAAGTTTTGGGAGAAGATGCTGAAGCAAATATGCCAAATCACTACCTGTTAATGATTGCTCAGATTTTGAATCTTTCTCTTGCAATTACATTTGATTATGCCTCTTTCATTGTTGATGCTATCCATGGAGGGTTAATAGGAATAAAGAATGGAAAGGTGGATAGGCCTTTTGGATGGTACTCACTCCTGATGCATCTATTTCTTTTCAAAGGTGGTGATTACTTTTCTAGTGGACTGGACCTTGTCAAGGAGAAAGAAGGAGAAAAGATGTCGGTACAATTATGGAGTACTGTGTTGTCATGGGATAGGGAGGATGCCAGTTTCTTGAAGTTTGACAAATACTTCGCATCCAAGATCAGGACTCTCCTTTGCTCAGAGAACCTGAGAATCCCCAAGGTTCTTTTGGAATTCATAAGACCAAAAGAATTCGTAGAGAACATAAAAATTGTTCACAACTGGGGTGAGATTTATTTGTATCCAGTCTCGACAATTTTCAGAGTGTTTGGTTTTAGAGGCACCCATTCTTGCTACCTTACCAGGTCCCTCTCAAAGTAGGAATTGCAGAAATCCTTAGACAAATTGGTGGTGTACAAGAGGCAGAGTTGACAGGCAGGGGTAAAGGGACTATTTTCCCTATAGCTACCATAGCCCACCAATTTGTAATAACAAAGGGAGGTTGGAATTGCTTTGAGGATTTTCTCAAACCTTATCATTTTTCCACTATAGTGTCTAGGTGTGCTAATCCAGAAGACTTCTTCAATGGAATGTTTAGAAAGAAAGCAACATGCAGAGGTAGGCCCCATCAATTTTAGTTTCCTGAAGACCTCATCAGAAATGAGTTTGATCTAGATGAGAAGGAGATAAGGAAAGAGAAATGGGTGGCTTATAAGAAAGCCTTAGATTTCATGCTTTAGTTTGATGCCAGCTATGACCCATTGTCTAGCTTTTTCCCTCTAGAGGAGAAAATAAAGTTTTTAATTGTTTGCTTTGAAGATGTGATGCAGACCCTAAAGGAGAAGAGGGAAGCTGTAATCAAAAGCAACCCTAAAAAGGTGAGAATGATCCTAATTAGGTCAGGTTCTAGCAAAGCAATCCCTCCTGGTGACTATACACTACACAAGAAATCTAGTTATAGTGTGATGATGCCTACAGCAGGGGAGCCCTCTACCTCTAAAGGAAAGAGGAAGATACAAGATGTCATTGACATCCAAGAGAACCCAAAGAAGCAAAGGGTAGGGAAAGAAGTACAATCGGATGCACCTTTGTATTCCCCATCCCAATCCCCTATCCATATAGGAGATGAGCAAGCAGCAGCTGAGCAACTCCTACAGTTAGGCAGTCTAGGGGAAATTGCCTACACTTATGATGAAGTAGAAGAAGGAATGCCAGAAGAACCCCTTGCTGCTGAAATGGACATTACCACTACTGAACTCAAAGGCCAGGAGTGGGATCCTAAGATAAAGTAGGCCAGTAATGCCTTCTTGACTGACAACAATTTTGTCACCTCAGAAGCATTTATGCAGTTTACATGGAAACAGAACATAGATAAATATAATGCTAGATGTGAAAAGAGAAAGGCTGAGCAGCCTAATAAAGATCCAGCCCTGGTAGAAGAGGAAATAAAGCAAGAGATGATGGAAGAGTTCAAAACCATCACCCCTGAGTAAGGGAGAGATATGGTGGCACAAGCTGGAGTGCTTATTTTACCCGAGTGGGATATAGCAGATGCCCTGGTACTAGACGCAGTGAGGAAGGAGACCAAACCCATGGAGGGAATTACTTTCAGTAATGATAATGCTACACTCATTATGTGGTCTCTCAAGAGAAATGAGAGTAAGAAAAGCAAAGACACCCTAGGGTCAAGTTACCTTGGTGGGATGATGGTGAAAAGAGTGCAGAGCACAGGGGTAGTGGAAGCTACTAGCACTATGCTAGAGACTGCAAAATTCAGTGTTGCAGTAGCAAAAAAGGAAGCCAAAGAGGTAAAGAGATCCTCCAAGTCAAGTTGGAAACAATTTTGAAGGCCTATAACAGTGCTAAGGAGGAAGTAAGAGGTAAGGATAACATCATTGCTAAGTTGCAGAGCTAGTTGACTAGACAATACCATCAAGGTGAGTCTTCAACACTGATGATTTCCTCTTCTCCTACAAGACCTCCACCTACTAGCCCCATCATTGAGTTTCCACCATCTCCAGCACCCTCCAGCTCTCAAATGGTTGAAATTACTCCTCAAGAATTAGAAAACTTAAAATAGGCTCAGGCCTTATATGCAAAGAAGTATGAGGAGAGAGTAAGGGCTACAATTTCCAGTTTTGTAGATACAATGAATGCCTCATTGCTCTACAAAAATTTAGGTAAAATTATGGATATATGGAATGAGCTTAGGGGAGACAAGGCCATTTTGACACCTATTTTTGACAAATAGAGGCCTAGGCGGCAAGATTTAGAGTTTATGTGTGTATCCTGTGATGAAGCAAGGGCCAATCCTATCATTAGATCCACTTCTAACATCACTAAATATTTAATACAATTAGCAGCAAGGATGGATAATGTTGATAGGAAAGTTAACTTGTGTAAAAAGGAGTATACTGATCAAGTTTTTGAGTTGCTCCCAGGAGTCTTTGCTAGCCTAGATCAGCTCAAGGACAAACAAATATGGCTTAAGGAGATAGACACTAAATTGTCAGCAAGAATTAAATGAATTATTGATTTAGATGATGCTTCTTTCTTTGTTTTGACAATACAGGAAATAGAGAAAATTAAGGCACATTATAGTTTTCTCAATTCAAAAGTCAGCAAATTGAGAAACTTTTGGGCAAGGTTGACTAAAGCTAAAATTAAAGTGATTAATTTTTCATGGCTAACCGATGATGTGTACAATGAGTGGACAAAAAAATATGCCACTCATGATACGGAACAGTTGGAGAGCGCCCTTGAAAAGGTGGAAGAGGTTGCAACCGAACAGCTTGTTGAAGAAACTACAGAGGCCGAAAAGAGCTTGTAAAGATTTTGTGAAAAGATTGTAACCTCTCTTTTTTGAAAAAAATGATTGTAACAAACTCTCCTTAAGAAGTCTAAAGCTTTGTGCATCCATGTTGTTATAAATGGATACCGGGACTAGAGGAAGAGAGATCACAAAAAAATTGTAAGAAAATGCTGCAAATATTCATCTGAGCTTTTCTAAGTCTAATGGAGAATATTCAAAAAACTTTTTGTAATATTTTCTGAACTTGATATCAATATACAAACCATTGGTTTCGAGTGAAGCTTTGTGTCATCTTCAAGTGTGTTTGCAATTTGTTTACTATTTTCATTCTGAATAATTCAGGGTTATTTTGTTTGAATGGGATTGCAAGGCAATTTTCAGTAGAAGTGTTCGCTAGCTTTTAGGAGGGAAATTAAACAGGTGAGGATCACTCATACCAGTAAACTCTTTGGGAGAGACTTTGAATCTTGATGATCATAGTTTAATTTGTAATGCATAAATTCATGTAGGTGTCAGGAATATACAAGGATTAATAGAAATCAAACCAATGGGATGCATAAAGATATTTTGTTTGAGGGGTATTATCTGAGTTTTAGATGACTCTGTGACCTTGGATAATCCACTGGTATTGATTGAAGTTGTTTATTGCATGTTTTGTTGATCAAAATGCTGAATTTAAGTATAATTCCATTCTTTTGTTTTCAGTTAATTTGAAGGTGAATAGATCCACTAGTTTTTGGACTAGTTTGTTGTGGGTTTATATTTGAAAGTGTGAATTTAATTCACAAAGGTATACCCGCCTGGGCTCTGAGTAAGTCCAAAGTGTAGAAGGTTCAATCAAACCTTGTCATATGTTGTCTTGAGAATTTCCTTATCTTTGATGTCCCTCCTACACCAAGTTCAATCATATTATTTTAAGGATGTTAAAGAGAATCAAATTTTGAGGACAACATTGGTTATGGCATAAAATACTCTCTCATGTAAATTTTGATTACATGGTAAAGATCAGTACTAATAAGGCAATTAGAGATTTACCTAAAATTGTCAAACCTCACAACACAGTTGTAGCATCGTAAAATTGTGACACTTGTAATTTCAACTGCATTTGGGTCTTCACGATGGTGGCACAATGTTGAACCTGAATGGAGACCCTGAAACTTGTTTACAACATCAAAAACTGCATCTTTTTGCACCTTGGCCTGATCCTCCTTGCACCCTATTGTCCTGGGAGGTGGGACCATGGCGCCTAGCACCCTGGTCCCTGGCCCTATTTTGGGCCCGATCTCTTCTTGGGCATCAGGTCTTCAAGTTTGCAATTTGGAAAATAATGTTCCTAGGTCAGCCTAAGGTCGGAAAAATTAGTCTCCTAACCCTAATTGACAAGTATATAAACTACATTTCCCCTCCCAGAAGAGGAGGAAAAACATATGTGTGCAAGAGGTGGAAGCGATAGGCAAACATTCAAACATTCAAGCATTCAAGCATTCCTTCAAGCAATTGAACATTCTAGGTCTCCATTCAAGGCTAGGTGTTGCATTCAAGACAAGGATTCAACCATTGAAGAGGAGATCACTTACAACATACAACATACAACATACCACATACAACATCATTACACCTTTGCATGTAAGAATACAAACATTCTTACAACAAGGTATCAGTACTTGATTACATTACAAACATTTACATTTACAACATTCTCATTTCTTGGTTAATTCCAAAACCAGGGTTTGACCTGAAGGAAAACCCCTAATCCCTAACCCCCCAATCATCCTCTCTTTTCTGTGTGTAGGTTGCAGGTACGCGGCTGTAATTGAAGATCTAGAATCCTTGTGCAGAGACAAACAGATCCCCCTTTGTTTCGCAGATTTTTCAGAGGACCGTGTGTACTTCGGGCGCCATCGTCCCATCAAATTTCGCTCAAACTTGCAGGACAACATCATCTTGACATTTTACTACTAATTTCATGTCCGTAGCTTCATCCCGTGTCTCTATCTTGGTCTACAAGTGAATATTTCCTACTTTTACATACACTCCTAGTTCAATCCTTCTATCTACATTTTTTACAAAAGAGGGTATCCTTGTTGTCTCAACCCTTGAAACTCATTTAGAATTCAATCTTGCATTGTGTGGGATTGGATCTTGTGAGTTTCAACCCCTCTTTTGAATGTAAAGTCTCTCCTAAGTGAAAATCGTTAATCCTAGTGACCTCCTTTCTCTCTCCTTGGAGTGGGGGGAACACCTAGGGTTCGATTTTCCGCTTTACATTTTGGTGAACCCAACATGAACATCCTAATTTTGATTATTCATGGTTAGATCTGAAAAATTTGCTTCCTTAATTACATTTTCATGTTTGATCTTTTGCAAATTTTAGAGGTTAATGGCATAAAAACCCTAAATTTTCTTTTTAGTAATTGAGCTTGTGAAATGTTTAATTGTTAATGCTTGTTTCAGATCTACCCTTCTATTGCAAATTGTCAATTCATATTTGTGCTTTAATTTTGAAAATTAAGTGGTCAAGTGTCAAAACCCTAATTTTTTTAACCCTCTTGATTCAACCTTTGACCGATGATTTCACTAATTAAAACACCTCCAAATCGGCTGTAACTTTGGATTCCACAACAAAATCATAATATCTTTCATCCCTGAAAATTTTGAAAAAAGTTGCGAGGACCGTGTGCTCCCCAAGCGCCATTGTCCCCGACATTTTTTCTGAAATTTTGGGAGCTAGATCTTACTGTATTTTTCTGCTAGAATCTAGAATCTTGGCTGATTTCATCAATTTTAACACTTTCAAAATTAAAGTCAAAGTTGGTATAGTGATTTCTTGGATTAAGCCTTCAAATCATTCAAAAATTGTTGAAATTGAAATTTTGTGTCAAAGTTGGGTTTCTTACTGTCCTAAATCTGAAAAGTGTGTTGGCATTCATTCAAAGTTTCAGTGCATTATTCAAATTTTTGCAATTTGTGACTTTTGAAATTAAGTGTTTAATTGCAACAACCTTGATTTCCACTTTCAAAATTGAATTTTGCATGAAACAAAGTCAACTTTTAAATTTCAAAGCTTGCATTTCTTTTAGTATTCCCTCTAAAATCATAAAATTCAAAATTTCAGTTTCCCTCTCTTTTTGAAAATTCAAATTTTGCATTTTTCAACAATCTTGGTAGGATTCAATTTTGAGATTGCAACTTTAATTTGGCCTATCTACAGATCATAAAATCACTCAATTTTTTCAGAGTAGCTTTAAAATCATCATAACTTTCATCCCTGAAAATTTTGAAAAAAGTTGTGAGGACCGTGTGCACTCCGTTCGCCACGGTCCTTGACATTTTTTCTGAAATTTTGGGAGATTGTCGTGATTTCATTTAACAGCTTAAATCTAGGAGATTGGTTGATTTTATTGAAATTTGCTACCTCTAAATTCGAAAATAAATTTGAAATTCAAAATCTTCTCTCTCTCTCTAGTGCATGAGTTTTACAACAATAAGCCCTACTTACACTATTCCCGTTAGACGAAGCCTTACAATTAAGTCTTTCCAAGGTTTAATTACCGAGGAGATGGAACTTAATTTGAATGGTCTCTTTAACGAGGACATGGGTAATTCCTCTAATCCTCTTAATGATGAAGAAGCCCTCCATGAGGTTTCTGTAGAACAACTTTCAAAGTTGGATAACCAATTTGATGATTTTCAGCAATGGATGTCTCGAGAATACCCCGATAGTCAAGCTCTTTCATTAATTGAGAGTATAAAACGTATGGTTCAAAGTGATAAGAATGGAATTGATATTTTGCGTAGTATTGCACACATCATGGATTTGAATGTGATGCCTATGAAGAGTTGTGCCGAAACTTTAGGTTATACACAACCTCCTACTCAAGTCAATCACTCTATTCCTTTGACAACTTCTATTGCTAGTATACCTACTTTTACATCAGACATAATGACTACTTCAATACAAAACATTCCACCTATGATCACCAGTCATGGGGGCAATCCTTCCACTTCAATCAACCCTCTTCCTTCATTCAATCTGACTTCTTCATTCATTCCTTCAATGAGTGTCCCTATTACACTCCACAAATGAACATGACGCAAGGGGGTAATTCATTCAACCATTCCATTCCTCCTTGTAGTGCTCCTTTTCTCCAATCATCTCCTCTGACTAACTATCATAGTGTCCCACCACCTTACTCTCAATCAATACCTTCTTTCAATAACATAATACCTCCATCACAATCTAACATGTCTAATATGAACTCTTTGACTCAAGTGACCATTAACAATCTTGCACAAACTGTCTCTTCTTTACAACAACAAATTGCCTCTATGAATCAATCTAAGTTTAGTGTGCCCACATTTGATGTTGCAAGCCCACTTTCTCTTGACATTGTTCGAGCCATCCCCCCTAAGCATGTTGAAATCCCACAGTTGGAGCTTTATAATGGTAAAGGTGATCCTCTAACACATGTTAAGACCTTTCAAACAATATGTACTGATTTTGCTCATGACCAAAGGTTGCTTGCAAAACTGTTTACTAGAACATTAAGAGATAAGGCTCTACAATGGTATTTCTCATTGCCTTCCTATTCTATTACTTCTTTCCAACAACTTGCAAATGCTTTTATTCAACAATTTCAAAACAATATAAGTCCTAAAGTTACTTTGATTGATTTAATGCATTGTAAACAAGGTGTTAAAGAAAAAGTGACTGATTTCATTGGTAGATATAAGCATTTGTGTGCTCAAATTTCTTTTCTAGTACCTGACAATGATATTCAAAGAATCTTTATTTCTAATTTACAAAAGATATTAGAGAAAAAATTTTGTTTTCTAAGTTTACTTCTTTCCAACAGTTGTGTGCAACTCTTCACAATTATCAACTGACTGTGAGTCAAATGGAACAAGCAAATCCTATGGCTCCGAGTGATAAGGGTGATAGTAGTCAACAACCATTTGGGAAGTTTAAACTGAATAGAGGGTTCGTTAAGTTCAATGAAAACATCACCAACAACAATGTGAATGCAGCATCAGGTGTGCCTCCTATTTCTAAGTTTTTCAAGAAAGAAAAAAAGTTTACTCCTTTGAATGAATCATTGCATAGTATTATGAATAAGTTATTGGAACAAAATGTGCTTACTCTCCCTCCTATAAAGCAAATAGATCCTGCAAAGATTAATTCACCCTATTTTGATAACAAATCTTTTTGTCAATTTCATCATCAACCTGGGCATGATACTGAAAAATGTTTTGCTTTAAAGGGTAAAATTCAAGATTTGATTGATAATAATACTATCTCTGTTTCAGGTGTGAATGATAAAGGCAACACATCTGTAGCTCTTCCTAACCAAAATCTTAAGATTTTTACTGATCCATTACCTTCTCATACCTCTAATGTGATTGAGACTAATGATTCCTCTTTCTCACCTGATGGTCTTGTGTCTATGACTCCAAATGTGATTAACTTTGTAGAGCAGCAGAAAATCCCTAAAGAACCTTCCATCACATTTGATTCTAGTGAAACTATGAGGGCACCTGATGGTCCTTTATATATAGTTGCAAAAGTCAAGAATACACCTTGCCGTGGAGTGATTATTGATCCTTCTTGCATGGTTAATGTTATTACTAAAGAATTTCTTTTTACTTTGCAATTGAATCAAGTGATCTATGACAAAACAAATGTGGTTGTGAAATTATTTGATGCATTTTCTTCTCCTGCAATTGGCTCTATTACATTACCTATTGAGGTCCATAACAAATCCCTTGATGTGAGCTTTGCTATTATTCCATCGTCCAAACAATTTCATGTGAAGCTAGGCTATCCTTGGCTATCTTCCATGAAAGCTATTGCCTCTCCTATTCACAAGTGTTTGAAATTTCCCCACAATGGTGAAGTTGTTACTGTCAATTATAGTCTCTTTAAACCAGCTGAAAGAACTTCTAGTGTTCCTATTGATTATTTTTGGCCTAAACAATTCCAATCTCTTCCACCGCGAAGTGATCATCTTTTCAAATCTTATCAAAAGTGGAAAAAAGATATGATCCTATCTCTAAGTGAACCTCGAACACCCAAACTTGATATTCCTATCATTCTTGAGAAGGAAGTTCTTCCTTTGAAAGATAAAACTAATGTCTTTCCTCAAGAAGATTCCCAACCCATTCCTATGGATGTGACTATGTCTATGTCTAATAAACTTTCTAAAAGTAGACCTATACCTCCTCGTCATGATGGACTTGGTCTCCTTCCTAAACCAAATATTCCTCCTTTATATGGAGCAATTCCTCCTCCTTCCTCTTATAAAGAGAAGAGACTTTCCTCTTCTCCTATTATCCAACCCAAGAGACCACAACCTAAACACCCAAGTGATAAGGATGAGAACATTCCTCCTCCTCAATCTTCTCAACTTCCTACTAAGACTAGATGAAATCATTCTGCACATGAACACCGATGAAAGCATCATCTTAGAGCTTGTGCAGCTACTTCTCAAACTTTGCAATCCCCAAAAACACCTTCAGCTAGTATTATTCCATTTTCTCCTAAGCCAAATATTGAGCCAAAATCTCCTAAGCATAAGATGCATGATGGTTTTGATCCTGTGCGAGTTAAAGATCCTATTTTTATAAATCTTGATGATGATATAGATGAAAATGTTATTCATGATGAAAATGTTACTTCTCTTGCTTCTGATAGTGAATATGAATATGTTGATATTGATAACCATTTATCTAACGAATTTTCTAAAGCACTTATCCTAGCTCCTAGACAAGAACAACGTGGCTTGGAACATGAACATAGCCCTTGTTTGGATCTTGTGATAGCTCCATCTACTGTGTTGGATGTTCCTCCTCTAGCGTGTTTCCTACCTTCCTGAATTATTGATCAGCAAGATCGGGGGGTGGATGACATGCTAGACTAGTTCATTAGCACAGCAAACTCTCTCCTCCTCTCTTGATATCTTTTGTTACTTCTTCTATGTGTTATTCTCATTCTTCTATTTGTTGTCCTTAGTGTTGTCTACTTGAGGACGATGCAAAGCATTGAGATTTCTTTTGGTCTCTCTCATGTTGACTCAAAAGACACATGTGTTCCCTTCTTCTAGGTGACCTTCCTTGATTGGGGAATGAAGAACAATTATGCATACATACATATGATATACATGAATTATCATACAACATACTGACCTCAGGGAAAGCAAAGTCACCTCGTGGTTTGTGTCTATTATCCTTGGGTTTATCTCACACTTGGGGGCTAAATCTTTGTGATAACATGCTCCTTTCCCTTCTCATTTCTTATGTGTATCACTACCTTAAAGCAATCACCCCCGATGAGGCATGTGCGATTGCTTTAATTTAGGGGGCATACACTCCATCCATATCTCTTCAAGATTCTTAAAAAATTCTTGGTGAACTTAGCTTTGCCTTGAAAATTTTTGGTATTTTTCTTGCATGACTCATAGTGAGGGAACCTTACTACTGACAGTCATGGTTCTCCCTTGTGATCTTCCCTTTTACTTTTTCAATCAAAGTTGTAAGATCCTTAGTCCACTGGGGGCTTGGTGTATCTTGCCTCCTTGACGTGGTGAAATTATTTCAATGTTGTTTCCTTGTACTTTACCGGAAGTATGGGCATACACTTATACTCCCGCTAAAGTGGGGGCTAAATGTAGTGTCGTAAAATTGTGACACTTGCAATTTCAACTGCATTTGGGTCTTCACGATGGCGGCGCAACATTGAACCTAAATGGAGACCTTGAAACTTGTTTACGACATCAAAAACTGCATCTTTCTACACCTTGGCCTGATCCTCCTTGCACCCTATTGTCCCGGGAGGTGGGACCATGGCGCCCAGCGCCCTGGTCCCTGGCCCTATTTTGGGCCTGGTCTCTTCTTGGGCATTGGGTCTTCAAGTTTGCAATTTGGAAAATAATGTTCCTAAGTCAGCCTAAGGTCAGAAAAATCAGTCTCCTAACCCTAATTGACAAGTATATAAACTACATTTCCCCTCGCAGAAGAGGAGGAAAAACATATGTGTGCAAGAGGTGGAAGCGATAGGCAAACATTCAAACATTCAAGCATTCCTTCAAGCAATTGAACATTCTAGGTCTCCATTCAAGGCTAGGTGTTGCATTCAAGACAAGGATTCAACCATTGAAGAGGAGATCACTTACAACATACAACATACCACATACAACATCATTACACCTTTTTGTTAGATTTTGCCAAGATCAAGAGGTCAATGAAATGTACAAAATAGAGACACAATATAGGACAAGAATAAACTGTATTCTCATCAATAGGAAATGATCAACAATCATGATACAATAGTTCAATAGTTACATACAATGAATAGAGGCTTGCTTATATAGGCAAGGCCATATGGATGTATGAGCACACAAATATGACATGTGGCTTAATGAGAAACAAGGGTAGGTAGGAAATAGGTGTGGGTAGGTAGGAGAAATAATATAATATTCCACATGAGGTGGATCACCCACCAAAGGTGGAATTATCACTCCACAATAAGTGGATATGATAGTGTAATAACAAGATCAACACCATAAAAGGTGGAATTTCTCCTACACACACTATCCCAATGTGGCACAAACACCCAAGTGTCTCATATCCAAACTACTATGAAATGCATTATCCTATGTAAACTTAAGTAAGTGTAATAATATCCAAGATGAATAATTATTTACACCAACAGCCCCCCTTAAGTGCAACTTAGGGGAATGCACTTAAGTCTACAATGCAACTAAGCAATGCAAGATGGGTCCTGGCTATGAGGCCATGTTAGGTACCCTTGAACAAATGCAAATGCATGCAAACCAATGCAATGAAACATCTCACAAAGTGGGGAAAGAGAGAAAAACCCAATGGGAAAAAACCCTCCCCCAAAAGAGAGATGAAAGTTATACAAGAGAATTCTCAAAGAAGTATGTGAGGAACAAAACCCCATGTGAGGAAAAAGTCCCCCCCATATGAGAGAAGAAGAGAAGTCAAACTGTGACCCCCCCTCAATGGAGAATCTGCACTAATGGAAGAAGCTCGATGTATGAAGAAACTGCTCCATGAACGTCGAACAACATTCCTCCCCTTAGGAAGAAACAAAACCAAAGGTGTATCCATGAAGTCTCCCCAATCATGAAGGGAAGATGTATGAAGAAAACTCATGATGAAAGGAATCTCTGAAAACTGCTCAAGTCTCCCCATGTCGATGCTGAAAGATACCCCTTCCAAAGGTGGTAAACTATGCCACACTGTTGAAAAAGCCACTCCAAGATCTAGTGGAGATGGATGTAGAACATGTCCCAAAGACTCACATGTCTCCTCAAAAAATAAAGAGACCTCCTCCAACTGTTGTACATAAGTATCCACAATCATGTCAACCTCGAAAGAATGATCATGTAGAGAATGAACAAGAGGGTCAGAGTGTGCCCTCGTAACAATCGAAGAAGGATCATCTTCATCAAAGAGAAGATGAATGTCATCAATGATGTCTCCCAAATCTGTAATGTAGGATTCCATAAATAAGCCTACAATGTCTATCAAGTAATCATCCCATGAATCTTAAGCTGGAAGACAATGAATATCCTGTTGCACTAAATCACATGAAGGCAAAACTGTCACACTATCTGCATCATCAGGTGCAATAAGTGATGTGATATCAATATGAGGAGATGAAATACAAGACTCAAGAATGGGGTCACATGTGAGAATCCCCAAGTTCAAGTGTCCAAAGTTCTCCTCAAAATCTGAACCATCACAATAAGTGTGATCATCATGTGTAGAATCATCAAATGTGAAATCATCATCATCAACAAAATTTGAAAAGGAGTATAACCGAGATGCATGATCAACCACCCCAGTTGCAATGATAGCTCTAGTCTCCATGTCTCTAATGAAAACTGAGTCAGGTGTGAACTCTACAACTCTCTTAGTTGCGCCATGTGTGATTTGATAGATAGAAAGGAGATTGTTTGTCAAGTGGGGTACACACAACACATCATTGAAGGAGTTATCCCCAATGTCAATAGATCCTTTCCCAATCACATCCATGTATGTATGATTGCCCATCAAAATCTGTGGCATGGTGCAAGGCTCAAATGTAGAGAACATAGACTACGAAGATGCCATATGATGAGAAGCCCCTGAATCTAGAAGCCATCTCTCTGAATCATGACTGATAGTAGCACATAGAGCTTTTCCTTTTCTTGTTCCAAAAGAGTGAGTCTTCCCACTTGTAGAAGCCATGAATGCTTGCCCTTTTCCTTTTGAATGTGAGGAAGTGGAAGTTGATGAATCATCCTTCTTGTAGACTTTAGGCAAATCAATGTTATGCTTTTTGATGATATGTGTAAGCTCATCAATCTTCTTAGAATGGCAATGATGTTCCTCATGACCAATCTTTTTACAATAAGCACAAGTAGGTCTCTCCCTCTTTGGTGAATTATCTCTCTTGGAAGAGGATGAATCTCCTTGTTGTGGAGAAGATGGTGCTTTTTCCTTAGGCTTTGATTGCCATTTCTTCTTGTTTGAGTTGTCCTTTCCTTGATTTCCTTTCTTCCCTTGATTTGCCACTAATGCTTGAGACTTAGAAGCCTTAAGAATGCCCATGCTTATCAACTTGGTTTTTTCCATCATCAACATTTCATTGAAAGCATCAAATGTAGGCATTTTGTAGCTTGAACCCATTGTCCTCCTATGGGTTTGGAAACTAGAAACAAATGCTGCATATTCTTGTGGAAGCTTGCCTATCAAGTTGAATATCAATTGAGTATCCTTCTTATCAATGCCATAATCTTTGAGTTGTGCCCTCAACTCATTTGCCTTAGTGACATAATCTTGTATAGTATCAAAGTTATTGGGATCCAACATGGTGAAATCACTATCAATTTGATAGCCCCTAATCTCATCAACTTGACCATACAAGTCTTGAAACTTTTTCCAAGCATCCTTGATTAGAGTACATTTCTCAATATGAAAAATGAGATCCTTTGATACATACTTTCTTCAGGTACCAATTGCCATGATATTTTTAGTGAGCCAATCTAAGTGACCAACTGGATCAACCTTAGGATCAGCTAGAGCAACAATAGTTCCATCAATGTAATGAGTGAGTCCTTTTTCCATAAGTTTACTCCATGCATCAATTTTCCAAGTAGCATAATTATGTGGAGTTAAGAGAGGAAACTTAAAAGAACCCATAGCAGAAAAAAGGAAGGAACACAAGAGCACAAAAGAACAAGAGATACCCCCCAAATTCAATCAATCAAAGTACCCCCCCTAAAGTGATGATTTTGGCACTTTATACTTAGTGCGATTACAATGAGCCACTTGCAAAACAAGGCAAAGTGGACTTATGATGCAAATTTTATAACTTCTCAAATGAGATACAAGAGACTTCAATCAATAGTGCAATGAATCCAATTGAGATTCAAGCAAATATACAAGTACCAAGAGAGCCAAAAATGGCCTAAATCTGAAAGTACAATTTTTACTTACAATGACATCAATCTGATAGTATCATGTGAAAGTAGATGAAAAAATACGCACTTTCACAAAAAACAGCACCTAAAAAGGACGTCGGATGACCCCAAACGAAGCCTCTGAAGTTGCAAAAACTGGGATTACTCAGGTACAGTCACCAAAAACTGCATTTTCTAAAAATTCCATGTATCAAAATCAAAAAATTCCTTCACCACTACAGAGAGCATGAAATTCTAGCGCATTTCAAAAAAAATTGCACCCAAAAAGGAGCAAAAATGAGCAAGTTATGGCCATTTGAAGTTGAACTGCAAAATCAAAAATGCAAATGAGAGGGGGTCCAAAAAGTTTCAAACCTTGCTGATGTGGCGCTGACTAAGCAATTCATTGGGTTAAATTTGACAGTCGTATGACCATCGCAAAAACTTCACCCTCTGCTGATTGGGCATCCGTACTATATGGACGGATGACGTGGCAAGTGATTGTGTGTACGGAAACTTGCCTGGCACTGTACAAAATGCTGATCGGGCATAGGTGATGTGGCAAGACGTACATATGTATCAATGTACGGATCATACCCGCGGGCCAGTGGCAGGCGCGGTACTCCGGTCTCGTTGATTAGTGTCCGCTTGTGCCGGGAGGTGGCGGGAGGCGCCAGAGCCGAGCGGCGGCGGAGAGGAGTTGCTGACAGTGGGTGGCGGCAGAGTCTGATTGTGGTGGTGATGTCGGTTTGTGACCAGTGGGGACCTGCAGCGGGGACGAGCGGTGTGCACAGTGGTGGCGAGGGAGTCTGCCGGGAGCCGGAGAGTGGACAGAGTTCGGACGGCGACTGCCGCAGGCGCGGGCACGGGCGGTGAGGCACAAGGTACGGACGGCTAGAGCTGCTCGGTTCTAATAGGTACAGCTGATAGACCTGAGAAACCTGCAGACAACAGGTACATTCTGCACGGGGGGGGGGGGGGGGGGTCTGCGGACCCCCAAAAAAAAACTTTTTGATTTTTTTTTATTTTTCTCTTCTTTTTTTTTTGATGATTTTTTCGATTTTTTCAATTTTTTTTTTTATTTTTGATTTTCGATGAAATATTTTCAGAAAAAATGAAATTTTTTTTTTGAAAAATATATGGAAAATTCTAAATCTGTACGAATATAGTAAAATTGGAGAAAAAAAATTTCTCACCAAAATAGGCCGACTTTATAACCAAAATTCATGGAAACGGCCTTCTAGACGCAATGGAGAGGTTGGATCTGGTCTAGGATGCCTCCAAAAGATGCTACTCCTCAGATCTACGCCTCTTGACGTCGCAATAATGCCTCTTCAAGATGAATCAATGAAGCCCCAATGGCTCTGATACCATGTTAGATTTTGCCAAGATCAAGAGGTCAATGAAATGTACAAAATAGAGACACAATATAGGACAAGAATAAACTGTATTCTCATCAATAGAAAATGATCAACAATCATGATACAATAGTTCAATAGTTACATACAATGAATAGAGGCTTGCTTATATAGGCAAGGCCATATGGATGTATGAGCACACAAATATGACATGTGGCTCAATGAGAAACAAGGGTAGGTAGGAGAAATAATATAATATTCCACATGAGGTGGATCACCCATCGAAGGTGGAATTATCACTCCACAATAAGTGGATATGATAGTGTAATAACAAGATCAACACCATAAAAGGTGGAATTTCTCCTACACACACTATCCCAATGTGGCACAAACACCCAAGTGTCTCATATCCAAACTACTATGAAATGCATTATCATATGTAAACTTAAGTAAGTGTAATAATATCCAAGATGAATAATTATTTACACCAACACTTTGCATGTAAGAATACAAACATTCTTACAACAAGGTATCAGTACTTGATTACATTACAAACATTTACATTTACAGCATTCTCATTTCTTGGTTAATTCCAAAACTGGGGTTTGACCTAAAGGCAAACCCCTAATCCCTAACCCCCCAATCATCTTCTCTTTTCTGTGTGTAGGTTGCAGGTACATGGCTATAATTGAAGATCTGGAATCCTTGTCCAGAGACAAATAGATCCCTCTTCGTTTCGCATATTTTTCGGAGGACCGTGTGCACTCCGGGTGCCATCGTCCCGTCAACTTTCACTCAAACTTGTAGGATAGCATCATCTCGACATTTTACTACTAATTTCAGGTCTGTAGCTTCATCCCATATCTCTATCTCAGTCTACAAGCGAATCTTTTCTATGTTTACATACACTCCTAGTTCAATCCTTCTATCTACATTCTTTACAAAAGAGGGTATCCTTGTTGTCTCAACCCTTGAAACTCATTTAGAATTCAATCTTGCATTGTGTGGGATTGGATCTTGTGAGTTTCAACCCCTCTTTTGAATGTAAAGTCTCTCCTAAGTGAAAACCGTTAATCCTAGTGACCTCCTTTCTCTCTCCTTGGAGTGGGGGGAACACCTAGGGTTCGATTTTCCGCTTTACAACAGTATGTAAGGAATGTCAATTTGGAAAATAGGCTAGAGCTAGGTTCAAAAGTATTCCAAAAAAATCAAATAATTCTCTTGATTTAATTCATGCTGATCTATGTGGTCCAGGTAGAACTAAAATTCTACAAGGTGATAGATATTTCATGCTAATCATTGATGACTACTCTAGAATGTGGTAGGTTACTTTTCTTAGAGAAAAATCAGAAGCACTTGGAAAGTTCAAATTGTTCAAAGCAATGGTTGAAAATGAAACCAGTAATAAAATCAAATGTTTAAGATCAGATCAAGGAGGTGAGTTTACATCTAAGGAATTCAATACCTACTATGAAGTAAATGGAATCAGAAGACAACTATCAGCACCCTAGACACCACAATAGAATGGAGTTGTAGAAAGAAAGAACATAACTATCTTGGATGTAGCAAGAAGTATGTTGTCTCAATCAAATCTACCACATGTATATTGGAGAGAAGTAGTAAGTACAGTAGTCTATGCATTCAACAAAGTTCCCATTAAAGGTGAAATTGGTAAGACCCCTCATGAACTATGGTTTAGCATTACTCTTACTCTTAAATATTTCAGAATTTTTGGAAGTAAATGCTATATTAGAAGAGATGAGTACATTGGGAAGTTTGATCCTAGAAGTGATGAAGGAATATTTCTTGGTTATTTATCTAAGAGTAAAGCATATAGATGTTTTAACAAGAGATTGCAGAAAATTATTGAAAGCACAAATGTAAAGATTGATGAACAATTCAAAGGAACTTCAAGGTATATGGATTTTGAACTGGCAATAGAAATTATAACAAATGAACCTACACTGAATCCACCAGTACAGTTACACCAGTATCATCTAAAAATTCCATAGTAATTGAGGAACAACAATAAACAAAGACACCCTGGTATGTAAGATTGAATCATTCTGAAGATCAGATAATAGGAAACAAATATAGAGGAGTTATGACAAGAGGAAGATTGGCAAATGAAGAGGTATGTCTTATTTCTCAAATTGAACCATCATCAATTAATGAGGCATGTGAAGATAAATTTTGGATTAAAGCTATGGAAGGAGAATTAGAATAGATTGAAAAGAATGACACATGGACATTAGTTCCCCAGCCTAAAGATAAAAATGTTATTGGAACCAAATGGGTATTTAGAAACATACTTAATGAAAATGGTGAAGTAATCAGAAATAAAGCAAGACTAGTGTGTAAGGGATATTCTCAGAAAGAAGGAATTGATTACAATGAAACCTTTGCATCGGTAGCCAGAATAGAGGCACTTAGATTATTTTTGGCTTTTGCAGCTCATAAGAACTATAAAGTATATCAAATGGATATTAAATATGCATTTTTGAATGGAATTCTTGAAGAAGAAGTTTACATTGAACAACTTGATGGATTTTCTTTGACAAAAGATAAAGATATGGTTTGCAGGTTAAGAAAAGCTTTATATGGGTTGAAGCAAGTTCCAAGAGCTTGGTATGCAAGATTAGATAAGTATCTTTTGAAAATTGGTTTCTCTAAAGGAAATGCAGACAATAATTTATACTATAAAGTGACTAATGATGACATCTTGGTTATAGAAGTTTTTGTTGATAATATAATATTTGGAGGTGAAGATGGATTATGTAAGGATTTTTCTATCAAAATGCAGCAAGAATTTGAAATGTCTATGATTAGAGAAGTAAAATTATTTTTAGGATTGCAAATCTCACAGACTGACAAAGGTATATTCTTGAGTCAATCAAAATACTTAAAAGAGCTACTAAAGAAATTTGAAATGGTGAACTCTAAACTGGTAAGTACACCTATGACTACAAATGACAAATTATCACTAAGAGATGAATCAACACCTTTTAATCCAGCTAGGTAAAAATCTATGATAGGAGGTTTACTATATTTAACACAAAAAAGACTAGATCTTATGAATGTAGTATGTATTATTTCAAGATTTCAAAGTAATCCTAGAGAAAATCATGAATCAGTAGTAAAAAGGATTTTCTAGTACTTACAAGGCACTACAAATCTTGTCTTATGGTATCCTAGAGATGAAAACTTTGAATTATGTGCATACACAGATGAAAATTGGGCAAGAGATGTAGATGATAGGAAAAGCACCACCGGCAGAGCATTTTTCCTTGGAAACAGATTAATTTCTTGGCTAATTAAGAAACATAGTTGCACATCTTTATCAACAACAAAATCAGAATATGTTGTAGCAGCAACAAACTATACACAAGTATTATGGCTTAAACTAATGTTAAAAGACATAAAGATAAATTGCAAGGAACCTATAACTATCTATTGTGACAACACTGCAACAATTGATATATCCAAGAATTTGGTACAACATTCTAAAACTAAACATGTTTCTATCAAATTGAACTTTTTGAAAGAAAATGTTGAAGCAAAAATAGTCAAAATGGTTTATGTGAATACTAAAGAGCAGATTGCAGATATTTTTACTAAACCTCTACCTAAGGAGGCTTTTTAATATCTAAGAGATCAGCTTGGGGTCATACCCCCACTGGTAGATACTTAAACAGTTGATGATTGTCATCAATCGACAGATCTAACAGAAGAAATATTTTACTCTAGCTTTGATGAGGAAGCTGCTTCTCAGGGGGAGTAGTTGGTTTATTGTAATTGGTTGGTATTTTGTACACTGTTTTTGTAACTTTGGCATTTGATGTCAAAGGAGGAGAGATATCTATTGGAAAAACACATTGAAAAACACATTATACACTATCTTTTGGGAAAAGATTGGTACAAAAAAACATAAAGAAACTCATATTACTCTCAGGGGGAGAGATTGTTACTTTGGGGAGATTATTGGTTTTTATACTTAGCATTTCTATTTTGGCACTTTGATCATTTTTCCATCTTGTGTTTCCATCAATGCCAAAGGGGGAGATTGTTGGTATTTTGGTATGGTTTTGTCATTGATGTCAACACCTACTAAAACTCTAGCACTTTGGAGATCCAGCAACATTCACCGGCAAGCAAGTAACTTTTGCACAGTCACTGGTATATGGTACACCGGCAGGAAATAATTATCACCGGCACTTGGAATAACTTGTAAAACACTTGGTAATGTTGAATACATTGTTTGGACATCTTATCTTGGAGAATTTTTTATTGGAATATTCATATTTGCATATTTGTTGTTACCGACAAATAGGTCCATGGTTACACCAGCAGGTTTATCTTTTCCAGATCAACATGGCACGCTATGGAGATGATTAATTA
Organism: Cryptomeria japonica; assembly: GCF_030272615.1. Lineage (NCBI taxonomy): Eukaryota > Viridiplantae > Streptophyta > Pinopsida > Cupressales > Cupressaceae > Cryptomeria > Cryptomeria japonica. Next base: position 92,541,131 of record NC_081415.1, on the reverse strand, counting down.
TTGTTGTAAATGCATTAAGCTAACATGTTCAATCAGTTATTGCATCGGATATTTGTTTTGTTCATAAAATATTTTATTGTAATATCTTGTAGAGCCGACCTACTAAAATTGGTATTAGGTTATGGTATAAATGTAAGGTCTTAATTGTAAGATCAAAGTGGGAATACAGAAAAAAGGTTTTGTGCAAAGGTATATGTGAGATTAAGCAGAGCTACACATGTACACATCATTTGAAGATGAAGCTAGGTTTTTGAGAAAGCATATCAGAACTACACCGGTACTGAATCTAGCATATGAAGATGCTATTTTGTGCAGTACATTATTATTGGATTTAACCATCCAACTGTAAGTCAATGTGACTTCCCTTATGTGTTTGAGCAGTGAGCTCTAGGTGCTTGGCCTTTCTACATGTGCAAACCCCATTTATGTACACTTACTATATGCAGTAGTATCATCTGATTGTGGGTAAGGTTTCCCACAGTGGTTTTTCCCCTTATAGGGTTTCCACATACAAATATTGGTGTTATGTGTTGTGGATGACTTTGTCTTTTGGTTTCATGCAGTAATCTTTACTGGTATTGCATTTATCTGTTAAATCTGTCCATCGGTATAATAGACTATCTCACTGGTATTAAGCAATAAATTGATTAAGTTGTTTTGGTTAATATTATTAAGACAATTGATTTTTCCCCCCCTCAGTTGTCCCCAGGACCTAACAGAACATAGTAGAAGAAGGTTGAGATGGTTGTCATCAATGACAACACAAACTGATCATCAAGTCATCAATGAACATCTCAACTATATCATCACCAATAGTCCCTATATTGGTTCATCAACATCATCAACAGTTATGCCAATATTCTCCCACATTATCATTTATACAAATATGCCAAGACTATACTTTCTTATAAGAAGCCTCCTCCCTTTAGATAGTGAGTTCTTCTTGTCTCTTCTCATTTTCTTCATGCTATTTTTCTTTTCTTGTCTTTGCAACTGCTTGATGTAGTGCTTCTTGCCACAAGTCTTCATTATGTGCTACCTTTTCTCTCCATTGAGGTTTTTGATGGTGATCTCGCTTCTACACACGTGAAACATGTTGGCCATACCCAAGTCCTTTTTTGTCTTTTGCTAGTTGTGAATGGGGTTGTATGGATTCTATGATGTCCTCTTGATGCTTTCCAATAGGTCCTTTTCCTTTGTATCCCATTCATTGCATGATTTTGAACCTATTTCCATAATGTTCTGTGGGAATGACTACTTTTATGGTAGAAGCTCTTATTTCTTCCTCATCCTTGTATAGCTAGCTAAGGATATCCTTGTCTTTTGATTCTTCCATCAGTGTCCCAATTTGGATAAATTTACCATCAAATTTCTTGATGGATTGTGTCTCTTAGTGTCTTGATGTGGAAGGTTGTCCATGACACCTTTGTGATGTTGGCAACTAGGATAAACATAGGGGTTCAAAAGAGTATTCCCCCATAACTTGGTCTTTTATCTTCATCTTTTTCTCAAAGTCTATGGAAAAAGACTTGAGTCTTTCTTGATTGTTGGATGATAAAGAAACTTGGGCCTCCTTGTTGTGTAGAACTAAGACATTTTGAGTTTCCCCCATAGCATTTCAATATTCAAAGGGGTTAGTGTCTGTTGTGTTGGCATTTGCATGAAGAGTGCATTAATGATATGTTATGTTGTCATTGATGTTAATTATCTCGTAAAGATATTGTTGATATTGTTGTTATTGTTGATATTGTCTTGTAACCGATAGGAAAAGCTTTGTGTAGGACATTGTAAACCAGCATGTAAGTTTGTAAGGAGAACTGGTAACCGATGTAAATTGTTAAACCCTGTCTATGTAATGTAACTGATAAACCCTACTAGATATTTTTTCTTAAACCCTAACCGATTAAGGTTGTTGGATTGGTTATGTTGGTTTATGATCTAATGTTGATCAGTAATGATGGTGACACATATGGTCATTGTATGAAGACAAGTTCAAAATGTTTTGGAGCATTTTTTGTCTAGGAAATGAGCAAAGTGTATTGCATCTAATGCAAAGCACGTGATGAGTTACTAAGATCGATGAAGCGGTAATCAAGGAGCAGTTGATGTTTTCTTGATTGATGTGTAGAGATTACTATGTTATCCAACGGTCATACTTGTACCAACTTATTTGCAATATCGATGAGAGAATTAGGTTTTTGTTGTGTTACCAACCTAATTGATTTATATTTAAGGTTGATGAAGTTGGTTTGTTTAGTGTTGGCAAGAGTTGGCAGAAATCAATTGAGTGTATGGTTGCCAAACTAGATGATGAGTCTGTAGTTTGAGTAAAGGAAGATATGAGCTTAAATGGATCTGATCAAGCAAGTGTAGTGCTATTCATATAGATCAAGCAAACTCCTATTGTTTTCTAACAATTATAGTAGAATTGAAATCCCCTAACTAGGTAAGCTCTAACAAGCTTGGCTACTTATTAAGTCCTCTAACAAGGTGATCCATTAGATGGGTTTTTCAAATCCTCTACTAAGGTTACTCCTAATAGGGTACTTGCTTCTAACAAGGCATTTGTAGTCAATCCCTTAACTAGATGATTCCTAATAGGATCAGTTCTTAATAGGACTTTTGTAAAAGCTTTAATAGGCCTTGCTCCTAATAGGGCGAACTTCAAAAGAGTTTAGATATTATCTTGTGAGTCTCATATCACCGTGGTTTTTACCTATTTGGGTTTCCATGTCAAAAATACGTGTGTCATGTGGTGAATGTTTTTGTGGTTATGATCTTATGGTTGATTTGATTAACTACTTAACTATTGTGATAAGGCATGATAACTAGAAGCATTGGGAAATGGAGTATGTTAATATATGGTAAAGCATTTGGATGTTTATAAGTTTAATGTTGTTTACTATTAAGTTGTTGTAATATTCAACCGGTTTTCTTATGAGTATTGATCTTGATAGTGGTATTTCATTTTAGACACAATGTACCACTAAGAGGTAGAGGGGGTGAATCAATGGTTCTTAAAACTTTTCTTTTTAGATCTACTTTGAGAGCAACACCACTTGATAGATCTAACTCAATATACAATTACCTATTAGTAAAGAAACTAACTTAAATACATATGCAAACACAAGGAGACATCACATAACACCAGTATATATGAGGAAAACCCAATATGAGAAAAACCTTGGTGAGCAATGTTGCTAGAGTCTACTACTCCAATCCAACCTCATAGTAAAACATAGTTACAAAGTTTAGGGCACCAACCCATGGAGAACCAACCCCTGACTTTAGGGTACCAACCCAAGGAGCTACAACCCCTATCAGATATATGGGCTACAAAACAAAGGAGCACCAACCCCTACACCAAGATAAAACTTAGTGTTCACAATGTAAACTTCAATTTCATAAGTTGTTATCATGTTACAAGTGAATCTTGTAACCTTATCAAATGTCTTACTCTATCAGTGAAGTACCTTCTCTCCTTTACCGACTCACTCCTCTTCTTGCTTTGCACCTGCTACTTCTCTACTGGATCTACACCTCACTCTCTGCACATCACCAGTATCACACTCTGCTGGTATAAGAACTACTAGTTCTTCTCTCCAATAGGTTGAAAACTTCAACTAGGTTCACTCTCACTCTCTTTTAGATGCTCATTGAGCACTTGATTGATCTTGTTATTACTTGCATAACTCTACCACTTTGCAACAACATAATATTCTCCCTATTTAATAGCAATAAACAATCTCTTTCACCTTCATACTTATAGGCTTGTTTTCTTGCCACAACCAATTCAAAATCTGCATGGTTAGGGTTTCCTTACCATCCTCGAGGAAAACCAAATCTAATAAAGTCTTGCTTGATCTGATCTTCCTGACATCCATCTACATATGTCCACCATCAATGCACCTTCCAAAACACACCTTCATTCTTTAGCAACGTGTATCAAACTGTAACCTAACTTCATGGTCAATCACCATTAATGATGTGTTGGGTTGCTATACCTACTTTGATCTTCTCAATTAGACTATCCTTGATTCTCTATCATCCATTTTATCTTGATCCATGCACCTCTACAACTTCACCTCAAGTTTCGTAGTCTCCTTCAATGTTGACCAACTCTATAGCTACCCCGTCGGTGTATATTCCATCTTCATTCGATGTTGGTTTGCCATGTTGACTTCATGTCGGTTCACCCAGGAGCACCAACCAAACATTCTATCGGTTCCTCCTTTATACTGGTTTACTAACCCTTTCATTATCTCACATTTTACCGATTCACTCATCATGTCTGCATTGATCTTGAACTACCATTGGAACTCCTAAATTGGTCTCTAGTCTTGTCAATTCATAGAATGCACATTCCACAAAGTGGTCATCTTCTGGAACTGCACCTCATCCATATTATCGATGGACTTACATACCACTAACCACTCTTGATGACACCATGTCATCAACCTTCACCAGACTCCATCTTCAGTCAGGCCATTCTTCATCTATCTATATCTACTCAGCGATGCCTTCTCTTTGATCAACTCAGACCAAGTTCCTGCCAATTTATCATGTTGACAAATACTTCAAACTTGCTCTGTACTAGCATCTCAACTTGCCTTCTCTATCAGTCTAGTGCATAACCCTGGTCTCATGCACTTAAGGTATTCCCTCAATTCACTGGTAGATCTAGTGTGGGCACATAACTCTTAGTCATCACTTCTCATGATGATTGCATCTTCAATCGGTGGGAGTCCTACTATCCTATAGCCTCACAGCATACCATTTCATTCTTCTCTTCCAGTGTTGATGTGATTTGGGTCACATTCCACCTCTTCATCACAAATAGCCTCTCAAAACACTTCTCTATCTCATCACACAATTTAGGCACTAACTTGTGTATTGATGACCTCTAAGGTCATCTCCCATACTTTTACCAATGTCTAGCAACACAAGGTGATATCCAAGATATCACATCCTGTACTCCTTCATAACAGTGTTGCACATACATATCATCTACTGGTGGTCATCCCATACAGGTTGGCATGAATGACAACACAATACCAACAATCTTCCCCTTTGGCATTGATGTCAATACATGTAGTATTCAACATACTACATAATCCTTCTCCCCATTTAACAACAATGGCAAAGGGTACTGTCAGTATATTATTTCTCTTTGTATGTACCAGTCACTGACTAAATACTTTCTCCCCCTTTGTCTTCTTTTGATGTAACACTTCCTTTGATACCATTTATTATCTTGTCACTGATTGTTACATCTTCTCAAGTCATAGCACTTGAGATGGGGAACTTTACCATCAACTAACACCAATTGGGTACGCAAGTCCGATGATATTTGATAGAGCACATAATTTGTAGAAGGATTGATACCAGTTGCTGATGTGTCAGTGAATACTATTTACCTATCGATCAGCCTGCAACATCTCCTATAGTTTGGGTAGTCAGTATCCTTACAAGTTCAAGAATGCCAACTCTGCAGCATGTGCACTTGAACTCCCCCTGAGTCATACATATCAGGTCCTTATCTCTAGTCAGGTACAATACCGGGACTCCAATCCACACCATATACTATTTAGCTATGCATATGTGATCATCTAATGATCCTTCAACTCTAATGTATCCACCACATCCTATGACATGATCCTGGACTTACACAATGTCAGATACCAATGTTAACATTATCCCAAGAATAAAAAATGGTTAGCCCAAATACATGTAGCTTGCATGATCAACCACGGGGCCAACAAATGTCATTCAGGGAATTTCAAATACCACCTGAGACATAAACTCAACATTCCCTACTACTAGGGTTATTGCAATGATTTTCAACTTCATTGTCTTACATAACCTATTTTGCATTCAAGCTGGTAACATCTTGCACATGTTGGTTAACACTTGATACCAATTGTTAACTTTTACTCATTGAATCATGCAGTGGTGATCCATCACTGATCTGTAGGTGTGTAGTCAAGGAGACACCTACACACTCTTGTCATCTTCTTCCTTTATGCCGACAACAACATGATTTTCATGTTGCCTTAATCACTAAGGGGGTGAATGGTAAATTCAATGTGCTACTCTCCCTAAGATCTTGTGTCACCTTTAGACTTTAGGAGAAATAACTTGTGCATTAAATGCACAAAGCTAGTCCATGGTCTTCTTCCTCTATACCTACTTAATCTCATTCTTCTCCCCATTTTTAGACTTGGGAGCAGGGTTTGCCTTCTTTTGCTGATGGGCCCTTTCTTTTCTAGTCTCTACATTACCACTAGAAATAGTGCTATAGAAGCACACAACATCCATGCTAACCTCATGACAAGGGAACCTTCTAAAGTATCATTTCGCTCTCCTTCTTCTTGTCATGACATTGCAACCATCAGCTGGTCTCCTTGGATACCATGCTAGAGCAGGAACACCACTCATCTTGTTCCATGCAGGTCTTTGCTACTTGTATCCTTTGTAACTTCTTCCATGTTGATCATGACTATTCCATCAGTTGTTGTAGGACTGCAAGTTCTTCCTCCTGCAATCATAACTTCTATGGCAAGGTCTATTGTAGTAAAAGCATACACCATTAGAAAAACTAGAAGAGGAGGTATGCATGCTTCTACCTCTAGAGGTATTATGCTCATATGCATAAGATTTATAGCCATCTAATTTACTATGCCTAGGAAGAACACTCTGTCTATTCCTAGACCACTTTTTACATTCTTCTTCCCTATGACCATAATCTTTGCATCCAAAACAATAAATGGAGAGAGGAGGCTTATTACTTACAAACTTATTCTGCTAAACATGAGGTGTTCTTACTGGTTTGGCATATGCATTTTTGCTTCTTTGGGAATGGATCCAAGATTGTCTATTCTCTATAGATTTTTCATTTGATTTCTTCTTCTGCCATGCTTGTCTTGACTTGGTGGTAGCAACATTTCCTTGTCTTCTATCGGTAGGATGTCTTCTCCTTTTCATCTTTCCTTTTCCTTTCAAATCTGCATTATTCCTCCATGCAGCTCCATTGTTCGTGCTTGGCTTGAGCTCATCTTGACATTTCTCAAGTTCTTTTTTGAGGAACTCCATTTTAACTATTATCTACTGATGCTCTTTATCCTTTATCTCTAGCTTAACCTTTATATCTTTACACCTACATTCCTTGGTGTCTTTTTGTTGAGACATTAATTCTGAGATACATTTCTCAGATTCTTCAAGATATTTGATCAGTTGGTTTTACTCAACAACTGCAACATTCTTAAACAACTTGTATTCATTTCTTAGATTCTCCATTTCTCTTTCTTTGGAGTCCAAGACTTATTTCAGATCATCAGTCAAACCTTTTGTCTCTTCAAGTTGAGTGGTCAATAAACCAACCTTTTGGTTTGATACTTCAAGGTAGTTTCTCAACTGGTTGCAATCCTCATGAACTGATCTTTTGTAGTTTTTAAAATAATTTCTTACATTTTGAATCTCTTCTAGAGCACTTACCAGTTCACACTCAAGATCTACTTCTGCATCTTCTCCTTCTTCATCACTAGTTCCAAATAGATCTTGTCAGCTAGATCTATCTACCTTGTCTCCTTCCTCTTCTATTTCATTGTCAAACACATCATATCGGTGGGATCTATCTTCATTATCCCTTTTTGACATGTGAGCTTTAGTGTATGTCTCATGGGCCATAAATAGATGAGTCACCTCATCATCATTTCCACTACAATAATCTGATCTGCCTCTATCATCTACACATGAATCTGATGTATAGTTCTTCTCACTCTCCTAAGTTGATTCAGTGGTGTAGGGTTCATTTCCATATAGCTTCTCCAGTCTATCCCATAGATTCTTTGCCAATTTGCACCTATCCACCTGTGAGGAAACATCACTAGTGAGCCCACTGAATATGGCCATCATGGCTTCTTCATTACACCTACAACCTCTTTCTTCTTTAGATCCGATGAGAGGACTAACATTCTTAGGGAGACGATTGATAACTAACATCCATACATCAAACCCTAGAGAGGAAAGAAATACTTCCAATCTATAACTCCATAGAGCATAGTTTGATCCTAGTGCAATGATTGACACAAAACAAACCATTGTGTCCTTAAGCCTAAATCTACCTAAGCTAGAGAAATATCTTCTAATTGGGAACCTATGCTTTGATACCAATTGTTAGAAACAATGTACTATTGAGAGGGGGAGGGGGTGAATCAGTGGTTCTCAAAACTTTTCTTTTTAGCTTTACATTGAGAGAAACACCACTTGACAAATCTAACTCAATGCATACTTACCTGTTAGTAAAGAAACTAACTTAAATACACATGCAGACACAAGGAGACATCACATAACACTAGTATATATGAGGAAAACCCAATATGAGAAAAACCTGGGTGAGCAACATTGTTGGAGTCTACTACTCCAATCCAACCTCATAGTAAAACATAGTTACAAATTTTAGGGCACCAACCCAAGGAGATTCAAACCCTATTAGACATATGGGCTACAACCCATAGGAGCGCCAACCCCTGCACTAAGCTACAACTCAATGTTCACAATGTAAAATTCAAATACATAAGTTGTTATCATGTTACAAGTAAATCTTGTAACCTTATCAAATGTATTACTTTGTTGATGAAGTACCTTCTCTCCTTTACCAACTCACTCTTCTTCTTGCTCTGTACCTGCTACTTCTCTATTGGATCTACACCTCACTCTCTGCACATCACTGATATCACACTCTGTTGGTATAAGAACTACCAGTTGTTCTCTCCAATAGGTTGAAAGCTTCAACCAAGTTCACTCTCTTTTAGATGCTCATTGAGCACTTACCTGATCTTGTTCTTATTTGCAGAACTCTACCACTTTGCAAGAACACAATATTCTCCCTATTCAGCAGCAACAAATAATCTCTTTCACCTTCATACTTATAGGCTCATTTTCCCACCAAAACCAATTCAAAATCTGGGTGGTTAGGGTTTCCTTACCATCCTTGAGGCAAACCAAATCCAATCAGATCCTACTCAATCTGATCTTCCTGACATTCATCTACACATGTTTGCCATCAATGCACCTTCTAGTACACACCTTCCTTCTTTAGCAACCTATATCATGTTGGTATTTTGATGATGTTTAGTTGTGATTGTCATTGATGGACACACACTTATTTGATGAATGTATTACTCTCAACCGGTAGCTATTCTAACCAGTATTATATGTATATTCTTTATTTAATTGAAGACTATTAGTGTTTTAAAGAAGAAGCTTATCGGTCAAGTGGTATGAAGACCTTAAGCGGAATGAAGATCCCGAGCGGCAATTAATCTTTTGATCAGATCGACTATGATCAAGTTTTCCAATCTTCACCTATTAACTAGTGATTGGTATATGTAATTAACCGATATACATGTAATGTGTGATGAGTTATCATCCACCGACACTTTAGCAGTGTTTCTATGTCATGTTACCAAATGTGTCTAGATGCATTGTACCTAGGAAATTATAATCTAATCCTATTGGACAGACATGAAATCAAGTTCCTATTTAAGGACATCATGTCTAGGGTTTTAGAAGGAGAACAAAAGTTGATATGTGCGAGTCTCTAAGAGGAAAGGTATCTCATGACTAAGATTAAGAGTGCAAAGCATAGAAGACTGAAGTAATACTTGAATGCATTAACAAGGAGTTATCAGGGATCTAATCAAGTATTTTGTGCTACTATCTAGATCATTCACTTGTTGATTACTAATATCTTTGACAAGTCTGAAACCCTTAACCGGATAGGGCTAGCCAAGCCTATTGTAAATCCTCTAATAAGGTGGTTCATAGTAATGGATCTGAAATCCTTTAACAGGGTAGTCTTTAATAGGACTTATCTCCTAACAAAGATCTGGATTCCTAACAGGATATGTTCTTGTGAAGAACATTGTAAGACCCTAACCGGTCTCACCTTAACCGATCTGGTTACTATTCTGCAGATAGTTGACTTGTGAGTTTTACTCACTCTGGTTTTTCCCATTTGGGTTTCCATGTCAAAATATCTTTTGTTATGGTGATTGTGCTTTTACAGATGAATGTTTTATTTTCTATTTGGATTATTTATGTTTTAACCAGTCTATTGTTTAAACTACTACACCAGTCTGCTAGAAAATTGTTTAAGAGTTTGGTTAAGTTCTTAGGCATACTAATTCACCCCCCTCTTAGTATTTATCATATCAATGTATCAGCTAACTTCATGGTCAATCACCATTAATGACGTGATGGGTTGCTACACCTACTTCAATCTTCTTGATCAGACTATCCTTGATTCTCTATCATCCATTTTATCTCAAGCCATGCACCTCTGTAACTTCACCTCGAGTTTCACAGTCTCCTTTAATGTTGATGAACTCTATACCTACCCCATCAATGTGTATTCCATCTTGATCTGATGCATGTTTGCCATGTTGACTTCATGTCTTTTCACCCAAGAGCACCAACCAAACATTCTACCAGTTCCTCCTTTATACCAGTTTAATAATCCTTCCATTATCTCACATTTTACCAGTTCACTCATCATGTCTACACTCATCTTGAACTACCGATGGAACTCCCAAACTAGTCTCTAGTCTTGTCAATTCATAACATGGACATTCAACAAAGTGGTGGTTTTCTAGAACTGCACCTCCTCCATATTACCGATGGACTTACATACCGGTAAGCACTCTTGATAAAACCATGCCATCAACATTCACCAAACTCCATCTTCAGTCAGTCAATTCTTCATCTATCTGTATCTGCTAAGCCATGCCTTCTCCCTAATCAACTCAAACCAAGTTCCTACCAATTTGTCATGTTGACAAATACTTTAAACTTCCTCTATACTGGCATCTCAACATGCCTTCTCTGTCGGTCCAGTGCATAACCCTAGTCTCATGCACTTAAGGCATTCCCTTAATTCACTAGTAGATCTAGTGTGGGAACATTTATTATCAATCATCACTTCTCATGATGACTACATCTTCAACTGGTGGGAGTCTTGTTGTCCTACAGCCTCACAACATACCAGTTCATTCTTCTCTTCCAGTGTTGATGTGATTTAGGTAACATTCTGCCTCTTCATCACAAACAACTGCTCAAAACACTTCTCCATCTTATCACACAAGTCAGGCACTAATTGGTGTATTGATTTCCTCTAAGGTCATCTTCCATACCTTTACTAGTGTCTAGCAACAGAAGGTGATATCCAAGATATCATATCCTGTACTCCTTCATAATAGTGTTGCACATACATCTCATCTACTGGTTGTCATCCCATACGGGTTGACATCAATGACAACGCAATGCCAACATTTCATTTGATAAGTTTGATGGTATGATGAAAGAATAAGTATTTGGTAGAATACTGAGAGGGGGGGTGAATCAGTAAACTGAAAAACTGATACAAAGTTCCCAAACTCAAATTCAATCACACAAAGTAAACATATCTCAGTCAAGATCAATATTCATAAGAATACTTGACATCAACCAATTTAATTGTTATGACAACTTAACAATAAACAACTTCAATATTGTAAACATCAACAATGCTTAATCATAACTCAACATATTCATCTCTCAATGCTTCTAGTTATCATGCCTTATCAGATGTTAATCAAATCAACAAATAAGATCATAACCACGAAAGCATTCACCACTTGATACAAATGTTTATACATGGAAAACCCAAATAAGTAAAAACCATGGTGAGATGAGACTCACAAGGATAGTTATCTGAACTCTTCTAAATTTCTCCCTATTAGGAGCCAACCCTATTAAATCTTTACAATAAGTCCTATTAAGAGCTAATTCCGGTTAGGAATCACCCAAATAAGGGATTTACAAATATGCCTTGATGAAAAGCACAATACCCTGTTAGGAGTAACATCACTGGAGGATTTAAGAATCCAAGCTAATGGACCACCTTGTTAGAGGATTTAATGAGTAACTAAGCTTGTTAGACCTTACCCAGTTAAGGGATTTAACTTTTTTTGTAATTGTTAGAAAACAACAGGTTTTCTTGATCTGTCTGAATAGCACTACATTTGCTTGATCAGATCCTTTTAAGCTTCAATTTGCCTTCACTCAAAGTGCAGATCCATTCACTGTTTAGGCAACTACACAAACAATAGGATACTACCAATCTTACCAACAACCTTTATAAACAAATTCATCGACCTTAAATATAAATCAATTAGGTTAGTAACATAACAAGAACCTAACTCTCATCATCGAGATTAAAAACAAGCTGGTACAATCTTGACGATTAGAAATCATGACAATCTCTTCACATTATTCAAGAAAATTCCAACCGCTCCATGATCACCACTTCATCGGACTTTGTAACTCATCATATGTTGTGCATTAGATGCAATCCACTTTTCTCCTTCCCTAGACAATAAACAAACGTGCCAAAATAATTTGAACTTATCCTCATACAATGATCACATGTGTCTCCATCATTGCCACTCATCAGATAATAAACCAACAAAATTGATCAGTTAGGGTTTAACAACTAATAGGGTTTACTGGTTACATTACATAGAAAGATTTAACCCTTTACACCAGTTTACTGGTTCAACTCACAAACTTTACATACCGGTTTACAACATCTTCCACAAATCTCTTCTTACCGGTTACTAGCCAATATCAAAAACAACAATATCAGCAATAACATGAATACCATTACCGGTTCAATTGACATCAATGACAACTTATCATTAATGCAATCTCTATGCAAAATTGCAACAAGCTCAAAATGCCAACAATCTCCCCCTTTGGGATTGATGGAAATACAAATATCAACACCTCTAATTTCTACTGAGAGTGGTGAATAGGAATCCTGGTTTCCATTACCAAGTATTCACCATGCTCTGTCTATCTTTTGCCTGTCGCTGGTTCACCTAATCAGACATGTAATTCTTCTCCTCAATCACATAATTCTTCTCCCCCTTTGACAACAATGCCAAAGAAAAAGTAAAAACATGTAATTCTTCTCTCACTACGCATCAGCATCATTCTGCAACTTGATGCTTTCCCTATGGAAAACATCCACTTCTTGATCAATCCATGTAAAATTATGCAATTAATTCTGGGACTGATGCAATCAGTATCATGCTCAACTAACTTCATGAAGAGGGACAATCCCCAATTGACTTCTAAGATACTTGAAAGTGGTCTTAGGCAGAGGTTTGGTAAAAATATCTGCAAGCTACTCCTTGGTAGAAACATGCTCCAAGATAACATCTTTACTTTGAACTTTTTCCCTCAAGAAGTGATATTTCAATTCAATGTGCTTAGTCCTTGTGTGCAAAACAATATTTTTTGAAATGTTTATTGCACTTGTACTATCACACAAAAATTTTATTGGTTCTAAGATTTTCATCTTCAACTTGATGCAAAGGCCTTCTTACACCTAAAGGACAGGTCCAAAAGGTTCAATTTGATCCCTTCCAAATGGTAATGAAGATCCTACAAGAAGGACTTCACACCTTAAGATTTGAATTAATCACACTCCTGTAGGCTGACACCTACTCAAGATGAGTAAATAGCTTCAACATTTCCAACATCCCTCACCATGATTCTTTCTCTTAGGGGCCTTGGATTTGGTCCACACATGACATCTAAGAACTGTTCCAATCATTGGTTTTATACTTAGGCATCAATGCCCCATACCTCCTTTAGAAACCTACCCCCTAGGCTAGTAGCCCTATTGAACGGGTATTTTGTGTTAGATTCAATGACAGTCCCAAAGACACTGAGAGGGGGGGTGAATCAGTGTCCAACTAGTTAGTAGAATAATCAAACTTACTTATAACTTTGCAACCCAAAACAGTGTATCGGTAAACTAGAATTAATGCAGTAAATAAAAATAGCAGAGACAACATAGAAACACACCATAACACAAGATATTTTGGTGAGGAAACTTGCTGTGGGAAAAAACTTAGTGGGATTTGTGACCCACAATATTTACTCACTAGCCAATGACTAAATACTGTTGTTCACCAAAACTGTTTAACCCAAGATCACCTGCAAATCAATCTATGAGAAAGCCAATCTCAATCAATGAAACACTTCAAGGCTTGGACAACATAATATAGGATCCTAATGATCCTCCTACACTTCAGGTTCTGCTAGGCCTGGGGGGGACACCTTTTGATGCATTGAATTAGACTCATTTACCCACATATGACAACATCAATAAAAGAAGAGAGATCTCATAAAAGGTTCAAAAAATGAGGGTACTGCTGATGAGCTAGATCTACACTTACAACTCAACAATGTTTTGAAACATGAGATGGATGGACACTACCATAGAACAAAAAACAAAATATATTATGATTTTGGATTTTAAAGTGATGTTCTGACAATCCTTGAACATTGTAAAAGACCAGTGCCTAATCCTAGCCACAAAGTCATGCATAAGACTAGAAGAGAGATCCTAATTACAAGTTACTTTACACATTAAATTCCCATGTATCAATGCCTTACATTAATACAATCCTCTTCTCTATCACAAAATCATACTCATATATATATCCAGTATATACACTCAAAATAATTAATGCTAGGTTTCAGGATTTTAAATGCTTCCTTGAAGAATACCCAAAAGACAAACATTACACTCTCAGAGAAGACTAAAAGAGACAAATCCAAATTACCCTTGATAAAATGAAATTGTATAAATTCAAATGGTATCTTGGAGACAATTTTGTGAAAATTCACACATGCCTTGCATATGTGTAAAGCTACAAATTGAAACAAAACCTACAACACAGACAACACTGAAAACTTAGAAGAAACACACTGTCATTTGCAAAAATTGAAAAATGTCATCACTGGAACCTGCAATTCTGAATTTCTCCCTTGGAGAAAATATCTCAAAATACTGGAACCCTTAAAATTGATAAAAATTGGGAATAAGAAGGAGAAGGAAAAAGATCAGAATCCATTAGAACATGCCAAGTGTCCCTTTTCCATAACTGTAAGAATGTCTCCTTTTCTTCCCATGGATTCTGCTCTCAACATATCTGAGACCTATTGAAACTAATTCCATAATTGCATTCCTCATTTTGAGAGCTTTCCAATGATATATAATACTTGCACATTTAGCCAAAAATTAACCTCAGAGTGAATTAATCTTGAATGTGGAACCATCATTTAAATTTTTCGAATTTCTCTATAGTTTCAACTATGCATTTAACTTTAATTTTTCAGTCCATTTTTGGCCCTACGCCCTACCACGTGTTAGCCTATGATTTGCTGATGGGGTCCATTGGGTGCCACCTCACTGATTCACCATATCATCTGCTCCATCACCACCACTTGTCCATCATGTCATCGCCTCCTCAACATTACATCAGAGGGACCCACAAGCTAGACTGACACTTGGACCCGCCACATCACTTTTTGCCATTTCGTGAAGGGTAATGGGCATACATCTTTGCCTCATGAAACCATGTGCACCGTCGGATCTCGATAAACCTGTAGATCGTTAACCATCACCTTTTTCGCACGTGCTTTTTGCCATTTCATGATGGTTATTCTTCGAGCATCTTCACCTCGTGAAACCGCATGCACAGTCAATTTGTTGCAAACTTTCTCACCAGTTAAGTCACCCTTTCTCTAGAAAACTCACCTACCTCAAGATCCATGCTTGCATGGCGTCCACCTGGTCACCACTCGGCCTCCTTGGTCACCTCAGGAAGCGCACTTGCATGCGTGGGGTCCACCTAGGCACCCAATAGGCACCATCTGTCAAAAACCTCAATATTTCAACATTATATTTGTGTGAATCTTTATATTTAAACATCAAAAAAGATCCCCACCCAGCCAATGTGGGACTAAAGCATTTTTCCTGGCAACACATTTTCTGAACTTTTCTTGGATTTTTCATGGCTACTAATGCATTTGTTTGAGATTTTAATGTCATTGCTCTGTACCAAACACAGGCCCTGGGCTTTAAACAAGATACTCATGCATTTTGCTGAAGTTTTCTATCTATTTCAAAAGCCACAATTTTCATGCAGAGAGGATTCTGATGAAGGTTATGAAAATAAGCTTGACATTGCTATCTGTGTTTGTATTGAAAGCTTTTAATTACCTTCATATTGCCCTTTGCTTCCAATACAAATTAGGCTTTGCACCCACCATCTACATTTAAGATTGAAAAGTTTATTAAACTTCTCCACCACTCATGCAATAGTAGGGAAATCATTTAGTTTCAAATCTGCCACGTAGGGGAAATTGGGCCAACTGCTCCTTGCATTTGCTTGCTCCATTTTTTTGGCAAAGGAGGATGCTGGCAAAGTCACACTATTTAATTATGCACCTTCCATTTTATTTGTTGAAGGTTTCATGGCCCACGTGAGGGAGAGGATGCCTAGCAAGGGTCATGTTTGCACTTGTATAAAGTTTGTAGCCTTTGTCACATTTCATGCAAGAAGGGAGGCCTTAGGCAATACACCTGGCATTTTCATTTGCTAAGAAGTTTCTGCAGTCCTTTTCACCAGCCACGCAAGATATTATTTTCTCTAAATGCATTTGCTTGGAAGCTTCTGCTGTTGCCTCATCTCCATACCATGTAGAGGGAGAAATTGCTCCAATAGCTTTTACTTCGAAGTTTCAAATTTTCCTCTTGCCCATTAACATTTGTTGAAAACATTTCATGGTCCGTCTTCTCCGAACACTACACAGGGGGGTTTATGCATTTGCTGGGGTTTAATGCTCTTTCATTTGCCTCTCCATTTGCATTTTGCTGAAACTTCATTTATTGCCTGTTGAATTTGGTTTAAATGCTTGCCAAATGCATTTCTTGAATTTATTAAAAACCTTTCCCAACAACCACATTTTACTTATGCCAAAAGAATTTGCTGATACTTTCTAATGTCTTTTCAACCTCCACGTTCCTCACACATAGCAGGGAGGACATTAACAAAGTTCTAGAATTTGGATCTACACCTTGCAATTGAAATTCTGAAGTTTTTATTTGCCAGCTAAAGGAAAACCATAAAGTTCCATAAAAACCTCTCAGTTATATGCCCACATAATGAAACAAAATCATCTCTTAATAAACCAATTTACCAAGATGCATTCGACTTGGTATTGATATGCATCACCATGAATTAAGACCATTTTGCCATAAAATTAATGGATAGGCATTTATCCAAGTCACGCCCCAAAGTGGGTCCAACTAAAAAAAAATTCATTTTCATGCAAATGACCTTCAAAATGCCTCACAAACCTTAAACATATCTTTTGAATCAATCGACACCATTTTCAGATCATCAAACTGAGTTTTGCGACTTTCAGGCACCTATGCTACATTTTCACATTTAGTCTCAAAAATGTAATTTTCAAACTGGTCAAAACACCTTTTTAGACCTTGCAAACTAACAAGCATGTACTCTACTATACAAACATGAACTCTACCAAGTGGTTTCTCAAGATGAATCCTGAGGGAAGAAATATTAATGGTCAAAGATGACCAACTGGCTTTGTTGACACTGCGGACCTGATGAAGTCAATGCATAGGGAACTCATGATGCCTTTCTTATAAATATCAAACGATCTCTATAGACCCTCAAATATGAGGCATAGGTACCTTGAAGTATAGATCAAATCTTAGAATGCTCAATTTATTTGGGAATCTAACTGGGTGTGAATGGCACACTCATTAAAATAGCAACTTTAATTGATATAGCAATGAAAGTACGAAACACTGAAAAAGATGGCTCAAGAAACCCTTTTGAAAATGGATCAAATGGATTGGCAGGAGCTTGAAACTAGAAACATAGCTTTTCATTTATACCAATAGTATCTTGGAACAAACATTTTGACATGACACTCACCGGGGCAAATTTTATACATGTGCAAAGTAGGGTTTTGACTAGTAGCTGAAACAAGGACTTGTCAAACAACACAAACTACAAATGGATTGAGCTTGCTAAACTGAGAAAATGGATTCATAAAGACTTGAAATTTTGTACAGAGGCACACTTTTATTCATATAATTCATTTCAATTTGAATTTAAACATGACAATCAATAGGACAAAAGAGATAAGTGCTCAAAGTAGGCTACTTGGTAAATCTGCATTTGCACCTAAAATGCACTTTTAGCTCACCCCTTCAAATGGGTACTTGATAAATTGACCCAAACTGAAATTTGAAAGTTGCAACATACTACATAGGCCAAATGAAAGGTATAGGACACACTTCCCAATCCTTACCCTTCAAAAATCAACTGGTTCCATTTTACCCTCTCTAACTAGGCCATTCAAACTGACTCATTTTATGATCATTTGGAAATGCAGAGCAAAATTTTGAATTAGGCCTCTCAAATTACTCAAATTCAATGAGTCCTAACAATGGATCTGACTAGGGATGGTTGATTGCAAGATCAACACAAGAATTCAGAATCTATTGTAGAGCAGACCACCCAAAAATGGATCACTTCCTTCTCTTCTAAAAAACAAAGGGCTCCTTATTCCACCCAAACAACAGGGTACCTTATTGAAAACCACACAATTGAAGCAAAGCAACTATACAAAATATACATACTTATGACTAATTATAAACTACTCCACTTTCCTCAACATTTGCCTCTATCAAAACTCTGATTCTCGTCACCTAATATCATGATCCAAACAAAGGAATCTTTCCATAACAACTGAGCATAATCCTTATAATCAACCCCTTTTGTCGCATTACTATAACATCTAGTGTACACACCTCTTGTCTGATTTTGAACTTTGTAATCACACACTATTTCAACAAAGGTAAAATCATGAGACAAATCACAATAGAGGCCTTCCCACAAGCTACAATACATTTCACTATCCCACTCAACTCTATTATTTGCAAGGGCATCATCATGCTGAATTTGAAAAATAAAACATTCACTCTCGCCACTGTAGTTCTCATCATCACATGCCTTATTATCATTTAAATTCATAGAATGAGGAACATTACTAACCAATTGATGCAAACAAGGAACATAAATATTTTGATCCAGATGTGGTACTTCACTGTGTTGATCACACTCTATACTATCCTCATTCATCAAACTCAATACGTCTGCATCCTCAATATCCCATTCATGGAAAAGAATGCATACCTCTGGCTGAAGTAAATCCTAGCTAAGTCTTTGTCATTTAGACTTACATCCACTTGAAAAACTTCCATTTGTGGTCTGAAGTAATCATCACACAACCCTTGCCTGTTATCTTCATCATGAAGTAAAATTTTGCAACACATGCTACTGCTATTCAGAACTTCATCAGCATTGAAAATTTGTTCAACACAAGGGGAAACTTTAGCATTTTCCATAATGACATTAATACTATGAACATTTAAATTATAGGCAAAGAAATCCATATCTGGTTCAAGCATACCATCAAGATTCACATTCTCTTCATGGTACTTCAAATTTTGAAAGCATTCAAATATAGGTTCACTTAAATCTGAAAATAGAACATTATCCACACTTTCACATATGTTTTTATCTTCAAAAATACTTTCATTTTCAAGTTCATGATTGAGATACATAACTTGGTCTCCTCTTATATCATCTTCACAAGATGAATAATAAGAACTATCATAGGCATCGTTAGCTGCATGACTGGCATTCATTTGCTGATCATAAGAAGATGAAAAACTTGTGCCAAGATCACTCTCATTCTGAAATCGATCTTCATTGTTCATTTGTATACCTTCAAGGTGCTGAAAATCTAACTCAGTGTCCTCATAATCAGCAACACCACTCTATTCTGAAACACATTCATCACTAGGTATACTTGCATTGAAAACACCATAAACATCATTCACAATTTCATTTTCAGCTTTATCAAACTTAATCAAAATCTAATTTACATCATATTGCACATTTTTACTTGCATAATCAACAACATTTAGTTATCCTTCAGTATTTAGTATTTGAACATCAAGTACATCAACAACATGTAAAGATCAATGGTCATCATCATCATTAATTTCATTATTATTAACCTGGGGGGATGCATTATTTACTTGATAATTTTCAGCCACATAATCAGCATAACTGACATACAAATCAAATGGTACATATCCTTTATATACATCTATCTCTTTATCAACATTATCACAACATTTCCCACTGATCATTCCATCGTTACTATTAGAGACAACCGGCATCGATAGCAGAGATTCTTGACTCTCATCTAAATTTGAATCACATGCATCAGCAAAACCATTTGGAACAACAGAGCTTGATGCACCTTGACAAGGAATGATTTGTTCAGCTTCACATGGTATTTCACCATTGAAGGTTCTTTGACAAGAAACAACAACAGACACAAATCTCTTTGAGATCCCAAATTTCAAGTTATTTTCAATGTCCCTAGCTATATTAAAAGCTTCATGCAGAGTTTTGGGTTCTTTTTTTCTCAATAAGAAACCCATCTTCTCTTCAAAGGCACTCATATAAATTTCCAAACATACTTTAATATCTAACTTATACTTGCTGGAAATTTTAGACACTGTTTGTGAAAACCTAATATTAAATGCTAGTACCAATTCATATTCCCTGATTTGTATGTACGTGAATTCTCTTAGCATATCATAGTCACTCACCTTTTCAGCAAATTGGTCTATGAAGTCTGAAATTAATTCTTCCCATGAGGAAATACAATTTGCTAGCAAGAAAGAGAACCAATCCCTTGTATCCTCTTTCAGTGACTGGACAAATAACTTCATGCACACATCTTCTTGACAAATTTTAAACTCTCCCATCAAGTCTGAAAATCTTTTCACATGTTGATATTTTGACTCTGATTTCTTCCCACTGAATATTGGCAAATACTTTCTAATTTCTATGGGTATAAGATTTGGGTAACCTGGAATACCTTCAAAATTTAGAGGAGCATAATACTTCATACTGAAACTTTTCCTATTACATGGTTGTGACACTTCACTAGGAATGGTCATATGTGGAAATACACAAGGCTGAAAAACTTCACTACTCATTTCTTCTTACTCCCACAAATGATTATACAACCTTGCGTTGAATAATGAAACACTTCAAGCACATATCATTATTCAAATATATTCATAACATTGCTTGACACAAAGCTTTCTTCAAATTTGCATACTAAGGAAGAAAATATATGCTAGAACTTCAACAAAAATAGATATCCAAATAAGTTTATAATTCCTCTCTTTCCCTCTTTACTAGTGTTGTTCACTTAATGGGAAAACTATATTACTCATTCAAATTTTTAGAAGAAATGTCTTGCATTGAAACTTCTGAAAGTACTTGGGTATTTGTAGCTCTAAGACTTGTAGATCTAAAGATTAACTTCCACATTCAGCACAGTCTTTTACCTCAGAGTCACCATCTCTTGGATAGAGGACATTTTGAACAGCAGAATGCCATTCAACATAAATTTAATTCTCTATTTCCTCCTTCAATCTTGCTACAACCAATTCACTCCAAGCCACTAACAAATAGATCTGGGAAAATCAACACCAAATCTATGTGTATCTTTATACTGCATCTTTTCATAAAACTTTTATGATGAAGAATTTATGTGTAAATCTGCATTAGTAGTGATATCCCATATCCCTGCACTATATATAAAACCATAAAACCTTATGCAATGCTAATTGCATAGACATTCAGCACTGGTATGAACCATAGAGTCGCCACCCAAATAAGGAATTGGGGAAAAGTTTGCATACAGCTGCAAGGACTTGCTCACAACTCAGCAACATGAATTTACTGTTACTCCTTCATAAAATATGACATGAAATAACATATCATTCTATAGATCCAGAATAATGAACACTCTCTTCACCATAAAATCACTTTCAACTATGTGCAAATCTGAATGGACTAACTAGATGAAATTAGGCAATTTCTATTCAGAGTAGCCATTTTTGTTGTACACCAAAACTGATTAACCCAAGATCACCTATAAATCAATCTATGAGAAAGCCAATCTCAATCAACGAAACACTTCAAGGCTTGGACAACATAACATAGGATCCTAATGATCCTCCTACACTTCAGGTTCTGCTAGACCTAGGGGTGGACACCCTTTGATGCATTGAATCAGACTCATTTACCCACATATGACAACATCAATAAAAGAAGAGAGATCTCATAAACGGTTCAAAAAATAAGGAGGGTATTGCAGATGGGCTAGATATACACTTACAACTCAACAATGTTTTGAAACATGAGATGGATGGACACTACCATAGAACAGAAAATGAAAGATATTATGATTTTGGATTTTAAAGTGATGTTCTGACAATCCTTGAACATTGTAAAAGACCAGTACCTAATCTTGGCCACAAACTCATGCATAAGACTAGTAGAGAGATCCCAATTACAAGTTACTTTCCACATTAAATTCTCATGTATCAATGCCTTACATTAATACAATCCTCTACTCTATCACAAAATCATACTCATATATATATATATATATATATATATCTAGTATACACACTAAAAATCATTAATGCTGGGTTTTAGGATTTTAAATCCTTCCTTGAAGAATACCCAAAAGACAAACATTACACTCTCAAAGAAGACTGGAAGAGACAAATCCAAATTACCCTTGATAAAATGAAATTGTATAAATTCAAATGGTATCTTGGAGACAATTTTGTGGAAATTCACACATGCCTTGAATATGTGTAAACTTGCAAATTGAAACAAAACCTATAGCAAAGACAACATAGAAAACTCGGAAGAAACACATTGTCATTTGCAAAAATTGAAAAATGTCATCACTGGAACCTACAATTTCAGATTTCTCCCTTGGATAAAATCTCTCAAAAAACTGGAACCCTTACAACTGAGAAAAAATAGTAATAAGAAGGAGAGGGAAAAAGATCATAATCCATCAGAACATGCCAAGTGTCCCTTTTCCATAACTGCAAGAATATCTCCTTTTCTTCCCATGGAAACTACTCTCAAAATATCCAAGATATGTTGAAACTAATTCCCTAATTGCATTCCTCAATCTGAGAGCTTTCCAATGATATATAATACTTGCATATTTATCCAACAATTAACCTCTAAAGAATTAATCTTGAATGTGGAACCATCATTTAAATTTTTTGAATTTCTCTATAGTTTCAAATATGCATTTAACTTTAATTTTTTAGTCCATTTTTGGCCTTGTGCCCTACCATATGTCAGCGTATGATTCATTGATGGGGTCCATTGGGTGCCACCTCACTGATTCTCCATATCATCTACTTTGTTAGCACCACCTGTATGCCCATGTTATCACCACATTATCGCCACCTCAGCGACATGTCAGCAGGACCCGCGAGCTAGACCACCACTTGGACCTACCATGTCACCTTTCACCATTTTACGAAGGGTAATGGGCATGCATCTTTGCCTCCTAAAACAATGTGCACCATTGGATCTCAATGAACTTGTATGATCATTAACCATCGCCTTTTCTGCACGCTCTTTTCCTCATTTCATGATGGTTATTCTTTGAGCATCTTTGCCTCGCGAAACTGAGTGCTTTGTTGATCTGCTATGAACTTGCTCACCAGTTAGGTCACCCTTTCTCTACAAAACTCACCTATCATAGGATCTGTGCCTATGTGGGGTCCACCTAGTTGCCACTCAGCCTCCTTGGTCATGTCAGGAAGAGCGCCTGCACACATGGGGTCCACCTGGGTGCTCAACCGACACCATCCATCAAAAGCCTCAAACTTTCAACACTATATTTTTGTGAAGCTTTATATTTAAACATAAAAAGAGACCCCCACCCAGCCAATGTGGGACTAAAGCATTTTGCCTGGCAACACATTTTCTAAGCTTTTCCTAGGTTTTTCATGGCTGCCAATGCATTTGTTTGGGATTTTAATGTCCTTGCTTTGTACTAAATGTAGGCCCTGGGATTTAAACAAGATACTCATGCATTTTGCCAAAGTTTTCTGTCTATTTCAATAGCCAAAATTCTGATGCAAAGAGGATTCTGATGAAGGTTATTAAATTAAGCTTGATACCTACTATCTGCGTTTGCATTGAAAGCTTTTAATTACCTTCATATTGCCCTTTTCTTCCAACGCAAGGGAGGCTCTGCACCCACCATCTGCATTTAAGATTGAAAAGTTTATTAAACTTCTCCACCACTCACACAACAACAGGGAAATCATTTAGTTTCAAATCTACCACATAGGGGAAATTGGGCCAACTGCTCCTTGCATTTGCTTGCGCCATTTTTCTGGCAAAGGAGGATGCTAGCAAAGCCATGCTATTTAATTATGCACCTTGCATTTTATTTGCTGAAGGTTTCATGGCCCATGTGAGGGAGAGGATGCCTAGCAAGGGTCTTGTTTGCACTTGTATAAAGTTTGTAGCCTTTGCCACATTTCACTCAAGAAGGGAGGCCTTGGGCAGTACATTTGACAGTTTCATTTGCTAAGAAGTTTCTGCAGTCCTTTTCACCACCCACACAGGATGTTATTTTCTCTAAAAGCATTTGCTTGGAAGCTTTTGTTGTTGCCTCATCTCCATACCATGTAGAGGGGGAAATTTCTCTAATAGCATTTGCTTTGAAGTTTTAGATTTTGCTCTTGCCCATTTACATTTGCTGAAAACATTGCATGGTCCCTCTTCTCCAAACGCTGCACAGGGGGGTTTATGCATTTGCTAGGGTTTAATGCTCTTTCATTTTCCTCTCCATTTGCATTTTTCTAAAACTTCATTTTATTGCTTATTGAATTTGGTTTAAACGCTCGCCAATTGCATTGCTTGAATTTATTAAAAACCTTTCCCAACAACCACATTTTACTTATGCCAAAAGCATTTGCTGCTACTTTCTAATGTCTTTTCAACCTCCACATTCCTCACACACAGTAGGGAGGACATTAACAGAGTTCTGGAATCTGGAACTACACATTGCAATTGAAATTCTGAATTTTTTATTTTCTAGCCAAAGGAAAACCATAAAGTTCCATAAAAACCTCTCAGTTATATGCCCACATAATGAAATGAAATCATCTCTTAATCAACCAATTTGCCAAGATGCATTCGAACTGGTATTGATATGCATCACCATGAATTAAGACCTTTGAAATGCATCACAAACCTTAAACATACCTCTGGAATTGATCGACACCATTTTTGGATCATCAAACTAAGTTTTACGACTTTCAGGCTCTTGCACTACATTTTTGCATTTAATCGCAAAGACGTAATTTTTAAACTGGTCAAAACACCTTTCTGGACCTTGCAAACTGACAAGTGTGTACTCTGATATACAAACATGAACTCTACCAAGCGGTTTCTCAAGATGAATTTCAAGCAAAGAAATATTAATGGTAAAAGATGACCAACTGGCTTTGTCGGCACTGCGGACCTGATGAAGTCAATGCGCAGGGAACTCATGATGCCTTTCTTAAAAATATCAAATGATCTCCATAGACCCTGAAATCTGAACCATAGGTACCTTGAGGTACAGATCAAATCTTAGAATGCTCATTTTTTCTAGGAAGCTAACTAGGTGCGAATGGTGTGCTCATGAAAATAGCAACTTTAACTAAAATAGCAATGAAAGTACAAAACACTGAAATAGATGGCTCAACAAACCCTTTTGAAAACCGATCAAATGGATTGGCAGGAGCTTGAAAATGGAAACATAGCTTGTATTTTATACCAACAATAGCCTAGAATAAAAATTATGGCATGACACTCACCGGGGCAACTTTTACACATGTGCAAAGTAGGGCTCTGACTAGCAGCTAAAACAAGGACTTGTCAAACAACACAAACTGCAAATGGATTGAGCTTGCTAAACTGAGGTAATGGATTCATAAAGACTTGAAATTTTGCACAGAGGCACAATTTATGCATTGAATTCATTACACTTTCAATTTAAACATGACAATCAATAGAGAAAAAGTTATAAGCACTGAAAGTAGGCTACTTGGTAAAATCTGCATTTGCACCTAAAATGCACTTTCAGCTCACCCCTTGAAATGGGTACTTGATAAACTGACCCAAACTGAAATCTAAAAGTTGCAACACACTTCATAGGCAAAATGAAAGGTATAGGACACACTTCCCAAGCCTTACCCTTCAAAAATCAACTGGCTCCATTTTACCCTCTCTCTAGCTAGTTCATTCAAACTGACTCATTTAATGATGATTTGGAAATGTAGAGCAAAATTTTGAATTGGGCCTCTCAAATTACTCAAACTTAATGAGTCCCAACAAATACTACTTATAATAGGGGCCTGCACATGTAGGGAGGCCAATAGCCTAGAGCTCACTGCTTAATTACAAAATGGAAGACCCACTAACTTACAAAATGGATGGTTAAATCCAATGCATTATACTGCTCAAAACAACATCTACTATGCCAGGTTCAGTACCAGTTTAAGCTTAGTCAATAACCAAAACCTTCATTGTCTAGTGTATCACCTTATACAAAAATTCTTCTATCAGTTTTGCATACATACCATTTTTTTCCTTATTCTTATTACAAAATGATAGGTATAAGATCTCATACATATATGAGTCTTTTACAATATACCAAGTCGGCTTTACAAAAGACAATTATATTAAAATTAACAAAAGTTCATTCCCATGTCGTCTTGAGAGTCGATATACTTGTTGCCGATGCAATCTAGATGCCAATGTAAGTGCTTGATAGTATCGGTGTCTACTAGTGTATGTAGAAACCTTATTGCTGGTGTATGTGAGTTGGTTGCCAGTTGGTTTTCATCAATGACAACATCAACTATTCTCATAAGAGTGTAGAATACCAAAAATTTTCCCTTAACTCTAAAATATTGCACATAACCTAACAAAAAACTTACCATTCTAGATACCCTTTAAGGAGTTACACTCATCCCCAAAAGGGATTGGCAAGATCTGCAACCAAAGGGTCTAAACCCTTTAGAAGCCTAGAGACCTAATTAAGGTGATTAGGCCTAATTTACAAAGAAACACCCATTTCTAGATTAATAACTAGAAAGACAACTTCATGAGTATGTGGGAGATGGTAAATAACCTCTAATTCCAGGGTTTCACACCTGGAATCCACCGTTACAAGATTTTAGGATGACTATCCTTATTTTGTCTAAGGTAGTCACATAGAGATGCCTACGTAGTTTTGCATCATACTCACCACAAGAAATACTTCCCTACAAAAACCCATGAAAACCTTAATGTACACTAACCAATCCTTCCCTCCACCAAAGGAAAGAACTTCTAGAGGAAGGAGGTGCAATATATGGCCATTTTTAGGTAAAACCCTAGCCAAACCCTTATTTTTCGGGTAGCAGTCACCAAATTGAAGGGTTCTCACTACTCACAAAATATAAAATCCTCAAAACACCACCAAAAAAAAGTTAATTCAACCCCCCATCTACTCCATGAGTTATTTTATCAAATTCAATCCCTACAAGGATGTACAACAACTACAAACTCATAATTTCTAGGAAATAACACAATTTTTCAGTATTTTATTGCCTTCAAACTTCAATCCACAGTACTCTAACCTTGGGAATCATGTCCACAAGGCTTATATCCTTCTCCAATGGTTTTCAACTAAATTTGGAAGAGGTTGGAGCCATTGAGAGGCTTACAACAACCAAAAGTGGAAAAGTTGCACTTTTGCTTGCAAAAATTGCAGTTTTTGACAAAGTTGTCAATTCACACCAATTTGGGATCCACACAGCTTGGGTCAACCAAAAATATCCTACACATCATAAAATCCTATTAAACATCAAAGCAAACACCAATCTACCCCTTCTACACCAAATTGCCCAAATTGGCTTGTCAAGTTGCCTAATTTGTGACAATGGTTTACATGGTGGGGTCCTTATTGAATACATGAAAAGTCCACAAATAAAAGACATTCACAATGAACCTAAGATCCTAATCTTCATCATCAGATCTATGATTGGCTTTTTGAGGAGGTTCTCTTGCGCCATACTCCCTAGGAGAATAGATCTCAAGCCCACTTGAGATTAGAGTTTGGAGGTCTGCACCATGGTTAGAAATTTGTTTTTATGTCTTCCAAACTACTTCAGAGTCTCATTTGCCCTACCAAGCCACCAAATACTCTATGTACTCCTTGTTCCTTGTTCTCTTTGTGACTCTAGTGTCTATAACCTTGCTCAACTTTCATGGATCATGCTTTGGAATATCATCATCTACTGCAACCTAGATTGGTTCTTCTTCTTCATCTCCATTACCTTTGTAAGGTGTAAGATCACACACTAAAAATGGGTGACAATCTAAGATTAGGAGGAAGTTGGATTTCATAAGCATTCTGCCCACACTTCTTCAAAATTTGACATGGTCCAATCTTCCTCTGCATGAGCTTTGTATGTTTACCCTTTAGGAGTATCTCCTTCTTCAAATGTACCCATACCAAGTCCCCAACATCAAACTGCACATCCCTCTTTTTCTTCTTTGGGAAACTTCACTTGATCATGTACCTCCTTGATAGCTGATGCAAAAGATTCACCATCTGCACTAATGGATTCTTCTTTGGGAAACTCCCTTAACTCTAACACACCTCTTGGGTGGATGCCATACATAATTTGAAAAGGAGACTTCTGAGTGCTTCTATTTATGGTGTCATTGTATGAGAACTCTGCTTGTGATAGTATGTTGTCCCATTTCTCTCCATGTTGTCTTGTCAAACATCTTAATACTTTCCCCAAGGACCTATTGACAACTTCAGTTTGTCCATTGGGGATGGTAGGTGGATGAGAAAGTTGGGTTGGTTCCCAACTTCTTCCATAGGGTCCTCCAAAAATTTCCTATGAACTTCACATCCCTATATGAAACTATGTTCAGAGGTAACCCATGTATCCTGACTATCTCATTGAAAACTAAGTCTGTAACATATGAGGCATCACAAGAGGTTTTACATGGAAATAAATAAGCCATTTTGCTAAATCTGTCCACCACTACAAAGACACTATCAAATCCCCTCCATGTCCTAGGTAGACTCAACACAAAACCCATGCCTATGCTTTTCCATGGCCTAGAAGGAATGGGTAAAGGTTGGTACAAGCCTGCATTGGTGGATTTCCCTTTGGCTTTCTAACAGATCACACATGTTTCTACAAAATTCCTAACATCTGTCTACAACTTAGGCCAGTAGTAGTGTCTTTTCACAAGGTCAAGGGTCTTGTAAAGGCCAAAATGACCTACCATTGCTCCACAATGCTTCTCCCTAATAATATTCAGTCTCATTGAACACTTAGGTATACATAGTTGTCCAACTTTGAATAGAAATCCCTTTTGGATCAAAAACTTAGAGAATTCAACATGATACCTCTCACCAAAAGACTCACATACCATGTAGATCTCTCAAAAATCTTCATAAGAATCATACATGTTCTTCAAGGAGTCAATGTGAACACTTTCCATCTTGATTTGGTTGATGGTTAAGACCCTCCTGCTGAAGGCATCTGCAGCTTTGTTCTTGACCCTCTTTTAGTGCTTGAGGTTAAAGGTGAAGGCTTGTAGGGTCTCTACCCACTTCATGTGCCTGTGGTTTAACTTCTCTTGACTGTTTATGAAACTGAGTGCCTAATTATCTATGAAAACTATAAACTCTTTAGGTAATAAATAGTGCCTCCACTTCTTCAATGACTGAACTAAAGCATACATCTCCAAATCATAGGATGAGTATCTCCTCTTGGCATCATTTAGTTTTTCACTAAAAAAATAAATTGTCCTTCCTTCCTGATTGAGTACTGCCCTAATAGCCATGTGGCTTGTATCACATTCCACCTGAAATATATTGCTAAAGTCTAGTAGGGAAAGGACTGGTTGCTCTGCAACTTTCTTCTTCAATGTTTCAAGTGAGTCATCCACCTCCTTGGTCCAACTGAACTTGCACTTTTGTCCTCCCTTTATGGTGTCAAGCATTGGTGCACAAACATGACTAAATCCCCTTATAAACTTCCTATAAAACTTTGCTAAGACATAGAAACTCTGAACATCATTCATAGTTCTAGGTGTTGGCCAAGATAGTATGGCACTTACCTTCTCCTGGTCCATTTTCGACTCACCTTGTGAGATTACAAACACTTATCCAAATTTATAATTACTTTCTCTTCATGTAACCTTTTGAGGACCATATCTATATGTTTGAGGTGCTCTTCCTTTGAGTGGATAAAGATCAAGATATCATCAAGGTATACTATCACAAACTTGCCTATGAACTCTACCAAAACCTCATTCATCAACCTCATAAAGTTACTAGGGGCAATGGACAACCCAAATGGCATGACCTTCCACTCATACAACCCCTCATTGGTTTTAAAAGTTGTTTTCCATTCATCCCCTAGCCTTATTCTAATATGATGGTATCCACTCTTTAGATTCATTTTGGTGAAATATTTTCCACTCCCCAAGCAATCAAGTAAATCCTCTATCCTAGGGATTGGGAACCTATTCCTGATAGTTATCTTATTGATGGCCCTTGAGTCTATGCATAGCCTCCAAGTGTCTTCTTTCTTGGGTGCAAGGATAATAGATATTGCACATGGACTTAAACTTTTTCCAATTAGCCCTGATTCTAGCAACTACTCAATTTGTCTTGCCATCTCTACATTTTTGTTTGGAGTAAGCTTATATGCTACCTTATTTGGTAGGGTAGATCCAGGGATTAGATCTATGCAATGACTTATGTCTCTCACTAGTGGTAGGGATCTTAGCATTCCATCTAATATGATGCCTTTGTACTTGTCAAGTAACTGTTTGATTGTAGGGTCTATGTGCCTTTGTTCTATTTCTTTCCTCTCAGCAAAATGCTCCTTCTTTTTCACCTTAGACTTGGGAATGAGGGCATAGAAAACTACATCCTTCTCTACAATCTCCTTCATGAACTTTATTCCCTTCTATCAACAATACTTTGGCATCCTTCCCCTTGGTTCCATCTCATTCTCCATTAGGGATAAAAGTTCTATCACCTTACCATCCTTTGTTATTTAATAGGTGTTTCTAACCCTGTCATGATAAGCTTTGAAATCAAACTGCTAGGGCCTCCCAAATAGGAGATGACATGCATCCATATTGACTATATCAAATAGAAGTCTATCCTTATATAATCCAATCTGAAACTCTACCCAAGCCTGCTCTTCTACCACTTCTTGTTGACCTTGGGTGATCCATGAGACCTTGTAGGGGTAAGGATGTGGAAACCTTCTCAACTTAAGCTTCTCTATCTTTTCAAGTGACACAAAATTTTCAGTAGACTCGAAGTCTATCAAGACCTTGCATACTTTTCTCTCTGCCTTATAGATAGTTTTGAAAAGAGACATTATTTGTGGGGGCTCCTTGTCAGGTACCTTCATGGTGGTTACTACTCTCCTCATCATCAGAACCTCTCCTCTTTCAGGGTAGCCATAGCTATCAAGAGCATTGACACTTTGATAGGTGTTTGCACTTGCCACACTTTGGTAATCAGATTCCTACACCAAATTCCTCCTCCTTTCTCCCATGGAGCTTGTAGCCTTCTCCAAACACCTATTGGCCATGTGCCCTTCTTGGTTGCAATTATAGCATCTAGGAGGTCCTTTGCCTTGGGATCTTCCTCTAGAGGATGGTCTTCTGCCCCTAAAGTTCCCTCTTTGATTTTAGCATGTGGTGAATGTTTTTGTGGTTATGATCTTATGGTTTATTTGATTAACTACTTAACTATTCTAATAAGACATGATAATTGGAAGCATTGAGAAATGGAGTATGTTGACATATGGTGAATCATTTAGATTTAATAAGTTAATTTTGTTTACTATTATGTTGTAACAATCAACCGGTTTTCTTATGAGTATTGATCTTGATAGTGGTATTTTATTTGATAAGTTTACTTTGCGTGATTGAGATTGAGATTGGCAAAGTTTGTATCAGTTTTTGTATTTATTGATTCACTCCCCCTCTCAGTAATCTACCAGATACTTATTCTTTCATCATACCATCATGCTGATATCAAGATCTCTTATCCATTGCAGAGGAACTTGAGACATTGATGGTACATGGAAGGTACCGCTTGAATTGCATGGATCCAAGGATGACCCAAGAGTATGTTGTATATCAAGTCTATGTCTAAGGCTTGGCATATTGTGTCTCTTGGTATAGGTCCTACCTAAATGGGTAGTACCATTGTTCCTTTAGATGACCTTTCTTCGTCATCATAGGCTTTGATAGCGATCTCATTTTTAGGGTCAATAGCTTGCTTGGAGAAGTCCATTTAAGGTAAATATATTGAGACCATCCCCTCCATCTATGAGCACTCTTTTCACCTAGTTTTTGTAGACTAGGACTTCTATATGGAGTAGGGTGTTGTGCATATGACTGAATGAGATGTCATTGTAATCTAAGAAAGATATGTTATGTGGCACTATCTTATGTGCCACCATGGCTTGAAACTGATTGATATCCAAATTGTTTGGAACCGTTGTTTCTACAAGATCTTTGTCTAGGATATCCTTATGTTTTGGTGAGAGTTTGAGCAATTATAGTATGGATATCTGAGTGGGTCTCCTTTGTAGCTGATCGACCAAGTTATATTGAGACTTGGGGATAGTTTTTTTTTCTATGTGCTCCCCTTCAAGACATATTTCTGAGCCCTTGTTGCTATTGGAATTCAAGAACATTGAGAGGGGGGGTGAATCAGTGTTCTACTAGTAAATGAAAATTTAATTTGTTTAGATACATTTCCAATTAACAACTAGTAAGAATATAAACAAGATATAATGAAGAGCAATGCAATCATAGTAAATAACACCATAGCACCATAGATTTATACGTGGAAAACCTCAAAGAGGAAAAACAATGGTGGGATTTGTGACCCACAATATCTATCCACTAGCCAGATGAATAAATATTACATAAAAGGGGCCTACACATGCAGGAAAGCACACTATGTAGAGAACACTGCTCATCACAAAGGAGACTTACTAACTACAGACACAAAATACTGAATTACAAACAAAATGTTGAACTCTGAGTGTGCATCTCATATGCTACATGAGTTCTGATTTAAGCACTAAATGTATCAATTTAACACTATCACCTTCCTTTACTAGTATCAATTTGCTTCCCAATCCTCTTAACAAATAACCAAGATTGACTATGGATAATTGCATTCATATTATGTTAATCAAGATCTCATTTACAATATCACATTACCTATATCACCTATATATCCAAAATGACCTAACCAGACTAACTTATATACCCTATACATACATGAATTCCTTATGTCATCTTACAATCATTTTACAAAGTAATTACATGACGACCTAGAAAAAAATGTAAACATTAATCTTCATGACCGTTACCACTTGACCTTTTACTGGATTATTCTTCTATGTCATCCTCCAAATACTGGTTCCTAGTTGTCGGTTACCCTTTCTCTCCAGTATGTTGGTTTCCTTAAATGTCGGATGTCAAATCTTGAATACCGATGGATACCAGATAAGTATTATACCCAAAATGATGTGTGTTGCCATCAATGACAACACCATGAGCCCAAATGAGTGTCAATTTCCAACAATCTTCCCTTTGGCATTGATGGTAATATTCATTTGAAAAATAAATCATTGAGCTACTATTACGGTTCCTGACCAAAAATCTTCCCAAACAATGATCTTAGAAAGCTACTCCCCCTGAGCTATACATTACTTCTTATGTACACTCCTCCCCAAAAGAAATTTTTCACATGCTACACCTCTCCCCCTTTGACAACAATTAAAAAGCTAGGGCAAATATGAAGAATTGAATTAAATTATGTACAAAAGAATGGAATCAAAATTGTGATTACCAGATCTAGATGTTCTTGAATATATCAGGGTAAGCACTCTTAAAAAATACTAAGTATCCTAGCCGGTTTTTAGTGTTCCCAAAATTGATACAAACCCATTAAGAATGTAGGCATGCAATTCTTCTTCTATTAATCTGTCCAGTGTGGGATTACTCATCTAATCCATACATTCCCTTTTGTGAAGCAACAAAGTGTTAAGTTGGGGACTAACCAAACCTCTAAATTCTCTGGCCTGCTAGATTAACCTATCCTTATCCTTCTCCAAAGCTAAAATTTCCAATTCTGAAAGAAAAATTTGACCATCAATAGTGTTGGTCAGTGACTGAGTATCATCAAAATTATTTGCAACTTGCTCAATCTTATCCTTAGATGACTTTATTTTAAGTTCTAGGTTTGCTATTAATTTTGTAGTGTTAGTGCAAGACTAGTAAATACAGCTACATTGATGAAGGGCTTCATCAATCCTTATCAATTCTTCTATCAAGTTTTAATTATCAGATGTGATCATGTTATGACAAGTAGCTTTCCTTGTTGCATTATACCTCTCAACCAGTTGTTGGTTTGACACTTGTTGTAGAGTTTTGAACTCCTTGGCAATGTGCTCTGTCAAACCCTTTAGCTTGCAAGAAGGGCTAGCTACCTGACTGATTTGGCTTCCGTTGCAAGTTGTTGTAGGATTTGAATTGCTTTCTCAATAAATTATTTATTCTCTGATCCTTTCTTCATAAGATTTTTTTATACTCCAAAAATTAACTCATAACTACTCAATTGCTCAATATTCTTCTTCTCAAAATGACTAAAGTCCACTTGACTAGATGTGTCAAGTGCCAATAATGAGGGACCAACAACTGATTATTATGTCAGTACCTTGACTTCAATTTGTTCTACTCCTTTCTCCTTCTACTTTTATTCCTTCTTTTCCTACTCCTTGGCACAAGTGGTGCTGCCACTTGGTGCAATTATTTCTTCTGCCACTACATCATGAATCTCTACAGTATCTACATCAATAACCAGAATATTATTTGTCGGTTTATTTTCCTCTATATCCTATACATTTGTAATTGCCAGAGGAATATCCTTAGTTAATTTCTTATCCAAAACCAATGGGGCTTCACCTAATATGCCTTTTCCCTTAGCATCAACTGGGATGTTTGGAATGTCAGAGTTAGGAGGAACTTCCAGTGATGTGAAGAATTCTGGATTATCAATAAAGAATTTTTGCCAATGTCTCATGGGTCTCTTTAACTATTTCATTCACTCTTCCCACAATAAGACTAACTTTCTTGTGCCTACTCTGGAAAGTTGTTTTATTTGCAAATTCAAGGCACTTCTGCTTCTCCTCTTCAGTAATTGCACCACAAATAGTTAACAATTCCTAAATCTTTATTTGACTATGTTCCTCAAGTGCAAATAGTCTTCTAGCATCTAATTTATTATACAACTCTGCAAGTATTTTCTTTTCTATCTCTATTAAGGCTTTCTTATATATATCTATGTATAACCAAACTCCTTCCTCAATTTCCTTTTTCTCATCATCATCTATATGTACATAATAATATTGTATATTACACAAAATTCAATCCTCAGTGATTTGATCAATCAATTCATCTATAAATAAAGGAGGGATAACTTTTATACTTTTACAAGATTCAAGAACCTTATCCAATTCAGATTTCTTCTCTTTCTCAGATGGTGGAGGAGCATCCTTTTTTGGTCTCTTCTTCTCTAGGAGCTTACTCTCCTTCAAAGGTTGCTTTATGGCTATCATAGGGGTGACCTTTGTTTTTTGCTTCTTTCCTTCCTTAGGATTCTTCCTCTAAATTCTCATGTAAGTTTTAGGAATCTTAGAGGTTTCCTCTTCAATTTTAGATCCAGAAGCAACTGGAGCAATAAAGGTTTTTGGTTTCTTCCTTTTCATCACTCCTTTGTTGATTGCTGGTACTAGTGAGGCCTAAAGTGCAGCCAGAGAAGATGGCTTTGCTAGTCCAATAATCTGCTTGATTTTACTAGACATCTTCTTGACAACCTATCCTACCTTCTTTATTTGATTTTCCTCTTCTTATTGAACCCTATTTGGACTTCAAGTTCCTTTTTCTTGGCAATGGCAAAAGTTTTTTCGTTTTCATCTAAAGGGGCATCTATAAGTGTAGACGTATAAATATGACCACCTTGCTAAATAAATATTTAATATTTATTTAAACCACATCCCCTTATTAATTAAATTTTATTTAATTAATTGCTTCTTATTCATCTATTTGATTAAATAAATTACTTAATTTATTTAATTAAATTCACATAAATCTTTTCTAGCTATTAACTAAATAAATCACTTTATTTAATTAAATCCCCTTTCTCCCTTTTAATTAAATTTACATTTAATTAAATGGGCCTTTTCTCATAAATAAATCTAATTAATTAATGCAGGTTGCATCTGTTTTGGTTAAAATAAAGTGAACTTTATTTTAATTAAAATCTTATTTCCTCCCACTTGTATTTTTCTACATTTCCCACTTGCTTCCTAATCATTCTTCTGGAACCCATCTAATCCTAATTAATTAATCTTAATCCTATCATTTCCCTAAGTTTGAGGTCACTTCTCAAAATTGGAGGAAAATCTTCTAGATGCATGTAAGGCTTTATTCATTCAACAAGTTAACTTGTTGAGTCCCCCAAATTTCGAAGGACTCATATAAATTTGTGCCTAAAGTCTTCCTGACCATTAATGGTTAATTCAACCTTCTTGCATGGTTAACCCTAGGGTCTCATCAAGCATTCATGGCTTTGACTCTAGTTATCTTATTAAATTCTTGCACAATATTTTATCCCTTCAGTAAAGGCATTATCCATTGGTTATTAACTAGCCTAACCTTAATCTTACCTCCTAAGGTAACCACCATGTCTCCTTAGGCATTTAATGACTTTAGCATCTCCTCTCAACCCACCTATTGTTGACAATTGTCACCATTCCATTGGTGAAAATTGTAAACATGGATTGATAACTTTCAATCCTATCCCTTGTTGAGATTACTCAATCTCAACCATCCATTGTCCTATTTTTTTTATATATAGAGCTCACATTCCTCATTCTCCAGATCCAAGTTTTTATACATCCATATTATAATCTAATTTACTAAGAATTTTAGCCTCTCTTTGTTAAGATATCATCATAGAATTTAGAAGAATTTTTCATTTTATAGAATACTAATGCTTGTTGGAATCTAAGAACACTAAGAGGGGGGGTGGATCAGTGGTCTATCGATAACATAAGATTTTACTCTTGTACAACAAGCACATATAAACTAGTAAGTGAAGAAACATATAAATTAAAGTAAATAAACCATCCACATGAATGAGCACCATAAAAGACATAATCTATATGTGGAAAACCTCAAAGGGGAAAATCCATGGTGGGATTTGTGACCCACAATATCAATTCACTGGCCATATGAAAGATATTGCATAGTATGGAAGCCTGCACATGTAGGGAGGCACACTTCCTAGAGTATACTACTCAATAGAAAAGAGTCTCATTGACTACATCCTTCTATTGAGATAAAATAGTAATGATGAACTCACAAAATGCATTTGCAATGCCAAAAAGAGTTCCAGTTATAGCTCTGTTTTGTACCAGTTCATAAACCCTGAACACTTCTACCGGTATCTCCTTTCTTCCAAGAATCCTTTACAAACCATCTATAGATCAGTGTATGACATAACATTCACATACAAAGTGATCTACATACATATTCTTCACATTATATAGTTCTATTGACTTGTCATAATACTCTCCTATCCCATATATCCTATATCATAATGACCTAATAAACTGACTTATATACCCTTTACAAACAATATGCCTTATGTCATCTTAAAATATATTACAAAAGATATACAATGTTAGCTCAATATAATAATTATAAAATGATTGAATAAAAATTCCTTCAAATCCTAGACTGATGTCGGCTTCACTAAAGTGTTGGATGCTAGTGCCGGTGCCCGTGTCGGTATTGGTTGTGACCCTGGATACTCCAATGTCAATATCTATTGATGTATGCCTCCTAATGCTAGTGTATGAATTCTGTAGAATTGTTTTTCCATCAATGACAACAAATGAATCCAATGAGTGTCAATTGCCAACAATCTCCCCCTTTGGCATTGATGGAAATACTCATGTGAAAAATGGATTCCCTACCAATTCAACTAAAATATGAAACATGCTCCCCCTGAGCTAACTGACTATGTTTGTAATACACTCTGTCTGATATCCTCCCCATATTTTTTTGTCTCATATTTTTCACATTATATATACTCCCCCTTTGGCATCAATGCCAAAGACCAATGAAAGAATTGAAAGAATTTGGTTAACAATCTGTGCAAAATAATGAATAAATATAGATTACTTTACCAGAGCTTGACCAATTTCAAAAATATATATAAGCTTTCTCTAGCAACTATATATAGGTTGTTAGTATATGTATAGAGTTTTATGACATGATGGGATTGTATGTTGTCATTGATGACAATATGCTGAAGTATGAACTGGTATATTGAAGTAAGCGAACTAGCAAGTGAACTAGTATGACCATACAAGTGAATCAATATGATGGTATGAACTCGTATATGCAAAAAGTGAACTGTTATGTTGAAATGTGAATGGGTATATGCAAACTTTGTATCGGGGTTTCATTTGATATGACTATTGGTTGGTAGTCTTAGCTTTAGGGTTTCTAGTTGATGCATCCCAAGTCTGTGTGATTCGATCGATGACATCATGTGATGAGTTAGCATTGGAATGAAGATTAGATGACATTGCCACATCATCCTTGTGCATGTGAATAATCTCTTTGAGGATCTTGCATGAAGAAGGTTGATTCTATCCACCTCAGGAATGTGGAAAATCTTCGTAAATGGTGGAGAGCACTTGATGGGTTATTAGCTTTGAGAAGCGGTGAAGAATGGATGATGGAGAACATCTTGAGATTTGTTCAAGATTGTTTTACCCTATGTAATGTGTCTAAATGGCCAAGTTTGGACCGACTGTATTCTTAACCTAGATGCTTAGGGTTTTAGGTTTTGGCCACTGACCTAATTGTTGTCTATAAGGTCGATGATAATTTTTATTTGAGTTTGTTGGCAAATGATTGCATGTGAGGTGATTCCTGCTAGACCAGAGGAGTGAGTAGAGATCTGCAGGGTGTAATTGCAGATGTAAAGGAATTGAAGTGGATCTGCCTTGGTAGTGAGTGTTGTTATCAGATCAGTGTATTATCTGTTTACTTCTAACCATTTCAGGAGATGGAAAATCCCTTAACCGGGTACCTTTAACAGGCTTTCTGTAAATCCTTTAATAGGGTGACTCAAAATCATTGAGTTCTTCAAATCCTCCTACAAAGTAACCTTTAATAGGGTTTTAACCTCTAACTGGGTATTTAGCCATCCCTTAACCAAGTGATCCCTAGTAGGATTGGTTCCTAGCAGAACCAATTGTAAAGTCTTTAACTGGACTAGGTTCCTAATAGAGAAAACTTCAGAAGAGTTCAAGAACAACTTGTGGGTATTCATCCCCACCATGGTTTTTCCTAGTTAGGTTTCCACGTGAAAAATTACTATGTTATGTGTGATGCTTTTTCATGTGATGTTTTAGTGTTTTCTATTAAGTGGTAAAGCAAGTTGATCTAATGGTCATTGTATTTTTGATGTATTACTTGTTTAAGCATATGGGTGAAGTTGAGATAAGATATTAGGTTTTGAGAAGATCTAGATGTTACTAGTTTATGTCTATTACAGTCATACTGTGTTTTACTAGTAGTGCCTTGATTTAGATTGGTGATATTGTTTACTAGTTAGTGCAGTTTTTGTAGTTTAAGTTGTTAAAGAATTTTTTCTAGTCAGTTACTACTACCGAAATATTTAGTCGGTATGCACAGTCTAGTCAGTTATAGAAGAAAGTAGTCACAGAGCCCAGTATGCACCGAGCTATCTACCGAGGATCATTCCATGTCTAGCAAGCAGCAAAGATGATACATAGAGTTGATATACACTGAGTGAAACATGTTACCAGATTCATTGAACCTGGACAAACATATGAAAACGTGCTACAAGATCGAGGAACATAGAACCGTTATCACATTGGAAATTGCACTTAAAGATTGTGTATGATTTTGAGGTCATCTAACCAATAAAATATTTTGCATGGTTATTCATTCGAGAAATCATGTTTGTAAGATCGAAGCAATGAATTAGATCACTGACATAAGAGATCTATTTATACAAGATGGATTAAAGATAAAAAGTGTGAGACATGGATATACATAAGTGTATGAAGCAAGACATGTGTGATGAGTGAGAAAGCACTAAGTGTTATGACTGTTATAGAGACACAAAGGTCACCGAGAAGGATTTTAGAGACTAGTCAAAGAGCAGAGTAAACAGAAGGGTTTACCAAGTTACTTTATAGGTTACCAAGGTATGCTATAGGCAAGGTAATCTTACTTTCAGCACATAGAATCTTCTATAACATTCTAGACGTAAAGTTCTAGATAGTTGTAAAGATTTTATTGTTAACACGGTAAAAGACTCTAATCAAGTCTATAAATTGTAAAGCCTTTAACCAGGTGTAACATTTATATTAAGTGTTGTAAAGTCCTTTAGCAAGGTAGATGTAATAGATCTTGATACTCCTAATAGGGTAAGCTATCAGAAATAGCTAAACATGTAGCTCTAATTGAGCAACCTTTATTATTGTAGTAGTGAAGTTGTGGGTGCCATCCCCACTGCAGTTTTTCTCTCTAACCAAGAGTTTCTATGTAACCAACATATATGTGTTATGGAGTGAATCATGTATGATTGTAATTTGTTTGTTTTAGCTTTATGTTATGTTACAATAGTTTTTGGTTTATGCATAACAGTAAAGATGTTGTTGATAAAAAGATTTGAAGTATTGGTTCACCCCTCCCCTCTTAGTAAATTAGCTTTCCATATTGGACCTAACAATTGGTATCAGAGCTTGAATCTTGAAAAAGGGTTTAACTGCCTAAAGAGAAAGATCTTATCAATGGAAGGCTACAAACAATCTTGGAGGATTGTGTATCTCGAAGAAGAATTGGATCATGCTAATCAAGTGATTTTAGACATGCAAAGGCAAATGCAAACATCTCTAAAATTTAGAAGAAGATTGTCTGATGATTTGCAGGACTCTCAAGAGCTGGTGGAACAAATTGACACATCATCTAAGAACAATATATCTAAAGAGACTGAAGAAATGATTGGAGAATTGAAAGAAAAGAACAAAGCACTAGCTGATCAACTAAAAGCAATGAAAAGAGAACATGAACATTTCAGCATATAGATGACTGAAAATCTTGATGAATTGAGGACAACCAAGGATAAAGTAAGAGATCTAGAAAGAGAGAAGTAACAACTTGAAGCTTTAGTATCTGATAAGAATGATGAAATCATAAGGTTGACTAGGATTCAACAAAATCTATTAGATCAATTGAGTTATGCACATCATGAACCAAATCTGAAAGATAATGAGAATCAAGCATTGAAACTTGAAGTATCAAGGTTGACCAATGAACTTGAAATAGAGAAGAAATCCAAGGAAACACTGGAGAAGAGTTATGAAGCATCAAAGATGTTGGATGAGCAACTGAATATATGAAGACCAAACAAAGTTGCAGGACTCAGTTACAAAGGAAAATACTCTACTGAGAAGGGAATCTGCACTACGGAGAGAGGAGAATCATCAAAGCAAGCTAGAATCAAGAAGAACATCAAAGGAAAGAAGCCTAATTGCAACTACTATGGAAATCAAGGTCATACTGCTAACATGTGCCAAACTAGAAAAGGTAAGCAACCGAATGTCACTAAGTCCAATGGTTATTGTTACAATTGCAATAAATATGGTCACACATCTAATCAATGTAGGACAAAGTCTATTAACAATTATCAAAAGGCAAAATTCAAAGGTTTTTGTAAAAACTACAATAGGTATGGACATAATACTGAGAAGTGTTGGTTTAAGCAAAAGAACTACATGTGGTCTGCACACCGAGCAAATACTAGAGGTTACCGAACTCACACAGATCCTTATTGACAATATTCTGCAGTACCATGGGATTACAATACAATGATATGGTGTGAATGTTGTGGAAGATATGGCCATATAAGTGCCAACTACTTTATAAGGTTTGGGATGAACAACCGAAGATCATGGAGAAATCCTAGTATGGCATGTTTTCATTGTCATAAAGCTAGACACTTGGTTGGAGATTGCAAAGATCAACCTAGAGAAGACATCAAGGAAATAAAAGAGAAATTAAAGATGATTTGGAAAAAGAAGGAAATTGTGCCAAATGAAGAAAGCACCTTACCTACTGAGTTAGGTGCTCCTATTCCAAATTAATTGGTAAAGGTATGAAGGGACTGCATTCTCTCAAGGTTAAATCTTAATAGCTCCCACTTTATTATGTACTTAATTCAAAATTTGCATAGTGAAGATGTAGTAGTAAGTTTGAAATTCTATCAAAGTCTTTTGGAGCACTATACAGGAAATCTATCAAGTCGGTGAATACAGGAAGCCTGTCAAGTCGATAAATGAAGGAAGTTTGGCTACTTAGTTAAAGCGCAAAAAGGAAAGAATGTTTAGTGGAACCGAGTGCATTTAATGTGTTTAACCTAACCTACACAGAGACCGATAAGGTATATTATGTACTTAAATCATTTACGCAGTCATTTTCACTCACCAAGTTTTCGAGAGAGAAAAGCAAAGTGAATCAAGGTGATCAAACCTCCTACAAAGAAAAATTCAAGGTATTTACATTAATCTCAATGCATTGTTAAGCTGGTTTACCGATCTTATCAAGTTGTTATTATCTACTAAGTGTGAAGCATCTGCCATTTGAAAGTCTCCAAACCCTAAGGATCTTTTGTTAGTTTTTATCTGAAATCTACAAATGGCACCTAAGATCCAAGATCCCATTGTTGTCAAGAATGTTGAAAAGCCCTCACTAAAATACTCTTTAACTCCCAAAGTTGCATCTGAACCAGATGACAAAACCACATTTTAACTCATCCCAGATAGAGTGTTGTTAGTTGAGGATGTGAGATTCTTCACCAAATGTCATGTTGAAGAACTTGGTCACGTTGATATCAAAGACACCTATGATGAATTGTGCACCGATGGTAAAATGGATAGCAAGTTTGAGCACATTAAGATCAAGGGATTAACTAAAGCCCTAACCTATCCCTATGTGTTCAAACCCTAGTAAGTCAAGTTTGTTCTGAGCAGAGTTCATGATGAATTCATGTGGCTAGAAGAGAAACCATTTAAGATCACCAAGGAAATCATTCATTTGATCATCGGTTACCCTATTTATGATCATGCCCGAGCTCAGAAAATGATATCACAGAAGGAATTGATCTATTTAACCAGAGTAGAATCAGATTGTAGAGGACTGAAACTGAACAATGTCACTGATGTAGAACTAAAGTTTGCCATTAGCGTAATAGGTTACTATTTCTTCCAATCGGCAAGGGAAAATAGTGTACCTTGTGCGGTAGTAGACTTAGCATATAAAATTGTGAAGAAAGGCATGAAAATTGATCTATGTGAGGTGTTGCTGAAAAACTTGTTTGAGAATCTGAACATAATAAGGAAGCCGAAGAAGAACAACTCAGCTAATACACTAGAGTTTGGATCACTGCTTGTATGCATGTTTTTCTACTTTGAAAAGTTATTTCCAACAGTCAGTAAAGTTGTTTGGGAACTACACCGACCAATCACCCATTAGATCAATGACTTCATCAAGAAGCTAGGTGAAAATTTTAATGATATTATGGATGATTACTTTAGTAAGTTTCAAGAGAAAATGCATAACGGGTACCAGATTCCACCCAAGCTAGTGGAGAAATACAAGGATGAGATATGTTTTGAAGTAGACATTGATTACTATTATGTGAATGCTATGGAACCAAGAAATCAATATTTGCCACCTATGGGTTATGAGATGGATTTTGACCTCACACAACAACAAATTGATGCATTTATTACATTACCAAGGCATGCTACCGAGCTGAGGTATGGAACATATGAAGAGGTGAAGGAAAAAGTAAATATGAGCATTGTAGTACCCAAAGCTACAAGGAAGGAAACAAAGATGATAAAGGCATTAACAGAGAAATTTGAAGAAGATTCTTCCTCCACACCTATCAAAGGCACTATAGCCATTACCAAAGATGAATCTGAAGCCCAAGAGGCAGCTATAACACTGAGCACCGAATTGCCTAAGGGAAAAGTATTGAAAAGAAAGAAAAAGGACACATCAAAGGCCTCACTGACTCCTCCTGCAAAGTGAGCTAACACAAGAGCATATGCAGCTTCACCGAGTAAGAAACCAAAGAGTGTTACTATTCCAAAGGTAACCAAAACTTACAAGAAATCTACTCGAAGGCTCATTTTGTCAAAAGAGTCTAGTGACACTAAATCTAAAGATGCAAGCAAATTTCAGATTGTCAAGAGCAAGAAGGTAAATGTACATAGTGTTGAAAATTTTTGTGCTAATCTGAAACAATATGGTGGATTTGGAGGATTCAGATATGTTAAGCATGAATCCAGATCCAATGATGAAAAGAGACAAATAGAAGAAACTGTCATCTACACACTTCTAAAATTTTGATTGGCC
Source organism: Cryptomeria japonica (assembly GCF_030272615.1). NCBI lineage: Eukaryota > Viridiplantae > Streptophyta > Pinopsida > Cupressales > Cupressaceae > Cryptomeria > Cryptomeria japonica. Next base: position 92,496,618 of record NC_081415.1, on the reverse strand, counting down.
CCATTGGAAGTGTCTAACTATCTTCTAAAAGAATTATATGCACATATTGATAACAGGTGGCAATATGCTCTAGACTCAGAAAAATAGATCAGAGAAAGAAGTCTGGTACATCTCTTTCCTGACATGTTGGTAGATGAAATTAAGGAACATCTAAAAAACTACCAGACCAAATTCTTAGTCAAGCAAAAGGCCTTGAAACTGATGAATGGCCTATATATTGAAGTGGAGAAGGAAACAAAAGAACAGTGGCAGGAAATCTTTTGACTCAAGGATGCTAGTGAGCAAGCTACAGTTGAAATAGTTGATGTCACCGAGCAAGATCCTGATGTCACCAAGCAAGACCCTACTGACACTATACAAATAGATGAAGATATCATGGATACAGAGGCACCTGAATAGGAAATGATAGAAGGCAATGCATATGAAAAACTTGTATCTAGTGAATCAGTTTTGGAACAAGTTCAGCCTTATCCACTAGTCAATCAACCTGTCTCAACCAAAGCCCCTCAAGATATGGATCAAGGCACCGAAGGTCACAAGTCTACAGCAGAAGGTACTTCTCAAGAAAAGACCTCTCATGCACCCTCTAGCATTGAAAATGTTGTAACTGAGACACCAAGTACCGAGACACCAAAGGACACGATAGAGGCTAAAGAAACCAACCAAAGTGTTGCCTCTACCAAGCAACCTACCAAGGGTCATCAAGCCTCATAGGCTATTGTATTGGTTCACCTGGCCAAATCTAAAGAAAAGAAGATGAAAAAACATAGTTTCAAAATAGATTTGTCAAAACCAATAGTGTTGCCCAATGTTGATATATCCAAATTAAAGGGGCAAGCACTCACTGATTTCGGTGAGCTATGCAAAGCAAAGGCCAAACAGGAAAAACAAATGGCCATACAAAAGAAAAATAAAGTACTTCAGAAGGTAAAGACACTATTAACAGATATGCTACCTATAGCTATAGTGTCAACAGATGCAGCCATCCATATTCAACTGGATGAACTCCTTAATTAGATAGAGACATCTGGAGTCGATGCATCTGAATATTTGAGCAAGCTAAAAGATAAGGAGCTCACTGCTAAAATGATAGAAGAGGTATAATAAGCTATAGCTATTGGCAAAGTTAAACTTGTCAAATTTATTGTAGAGTTGTCCCCTCAACTCAAGCACATTCTTTATTTATTAAAGACATCAAAAATAAAATAGAAGCAATTGAGAAAGAGATCACAGATCTCTTAAATAAGTTGACCCTAGAGCCCAATTCAGTTCAAAAATTTTATACCAAGCTACAATAGCTCATGGCTTAACAATTGGAACTAAGGAATGAAGAACACAAGATCAGGATGGACATAATGACACTTCAAACATTATTCCTTCCTCATCTTTCCTTCGTCCAAGAATAGATCAACCGAACCACATACCTATCTACTACACAAGAGGGAAGCACTTTAGATGGCTTAATATCACTATTAGCTGATATTCAAGCACAAAATTCTTTAATGGACAATGTAAAGGATGCCCTCTCTATCTCACTCACTGACACAAAGACAAAGTATAAATCATTTTTTGACCAATTGCCTCCACCGAATGGTAACTAAATTTTGATGTTTGTCAAAAAGGGGGAGTGATATAGTATTCAAAGTATCAAATAATAGGAGTGTAGTTTACAGGGGAAGTATACCGAGCAGAGTATGCAGGAGCAGTTAACAAAGCAAAGAATAGTGATTATAGAATATTGATCACTGAGCATGCAAAATCAAAATTATGTACAGTCTACTGACAAGGTGAGTATATATCTGAATATATTATTTCATTGACAAATGTATATACTATCAGTTTAGTCAAAATTTGTAAGTATATAGATTTTTGAGTTATAACTTTGAAAGTAGTTTTATCAAACATCTCAACTAATGTCAAAAGGGGAGATTGTTACTACTTACCAAGTTGCCATTAGTCTTATGTTCAAAGTTATTCTAGTCAGTTACTACTACCAAAATATTCAGTCGGTATGCATAGTCTAGTCGGTTATAGAAGAAAGTAGTCACAGAGCCCAGTATGCACCGAGCTGTCTACTGAGTACCATTCCATGTCTACCGAGCAGCAAAGATGATACACCAAGTTGATATACACCGAGTGAAACATGTTACTAGATTCATTGAACCTGGACACACATATGAAAACGTGTTACAAGATCGAGGAACATAAAACTGTTATCACATTGGAAATTGCACTTAAAGATTGTGTATGATTTTGAGGTCATCTAGCCAATGACATATTTTGTATGGTTATTCATTCGAGAAATCATGTTTGTAAGATTGAAGCAATGAATCAGATCACCGACATAAGAGATCTATTTATACAGCATGGATTAAAGATAAAAAGTGTGAGACATGGATATACATAAGTGTATGAAGCAAGACATGTGTGATGAGAGAGAAAGCACTAAGTGTTATGACTATTTTAGAGACACAGAGGTCACCGAGAAGGATTTTAGAGAACAGTCAAAGAACAGAGTAAACAAAAGGGTTTATCGAGTTACTTTATAGGTTACCAAGGTATGCTATAGGAAAGGTAATCTTACTTTCAACACATAGAATCTGCTATAACATTCCAGATGTAAAGTTCTAGATAGTTGTAAAGATTTTATTGAAAAATTTTGAAGTTGTAAGAGAAACCTTTAACAGGGTAAAAGACTCTAATAAAGTCTATAAATTGTAAAGCCTTTAACCAAGTGCAGCATTTAGATTAAGTGTTGTAAAATCCTTTAGCAAGGTAGATCTAACAGATCTTGATACTCCTAACAGGGTAAGCTATCAGAAATAGCTAAACATGTAGCTCTAACAGAGCAACCTTTATTATTGCAACAGTGAAGTTGTGGGTGCCATCCTCACCATAGTTTTTCTCTCTAACCAAGAGTTTCTGCGTAGCCAACATATATGTGTTATGGAGTGAATCATGTATAATTGTTATTTGTTTGTTTTAGCTTTATGTTATGTTACAATAGTTTTTGGTTTATGCATAATAGTAAAGATATTGTTGATAAAAGGATTTGAAGTACTGATTCACCCCTCCCCTCTCAGTACATTAGCTTTCCATATTGGGCCTAACAGTTTTTGTCCATACTGATTCACCCCCCCTCTCAGTATCTATTGATTATTTACTGTTCATCATTATTCATCAATTGGTATCAGAGAGTCCTTCAGGTCCTCTATGTTATAAGCATAACCGCTTGAGGAAGAGATCCTATTCTAATGATGAAGAGGGAAGGTCTAAGTTCAACATGGATAACTTTAAGATATGGAAGGATAGAATGAAGATCTACATTAAAAGCATGGGTGCTCAACACTAGAACTATGTTGAGAATACTTATGTTGTCCCTACCGGTACTCTCACCGATGATCAAAGAAAAGAAATTCAGGAGAATGGGCAAGTCATGGAAGCTCTTATCAGCAATCTATCTGATATTGAGTTTATAGATATTAAGGATAAAGACAATCCCAAAGATGTATGGGATACTTTGGAGACTATCTATGGCAGTGATGAGCATGTGAAGCAAGCTAAGGAATAAATTCTTAGAGGAAAATTTGAAGACATGCGGATGGTTGAAGGAGAGACCATTCAACAATATGGGATAAAAATTAAAACTATTGTTGGAGACATCAAGAGTGTAGGAGGTACAATGGATGATTCTACCATTGTTAGCAAAGTTTTGAGATCCTTGTTACCAGTCTATGCGATAAGGGTTGCCGCTATTCAAGAGTTGATATCTATTCACAAGACAAAGGTATCCCTAGACTCCATCATTGCTAAGTTGACCACATATGAGCTAAACAGTTATGATGGCAGTGTTCAGAAGATTGAATCAACCTTTAGAGCATCTACTGTACTATTTAGAAAGGGAAAAGAGGTTGGTACAACCTGTGAACCTAGACAAAGAAGAGATATGGATGATGAGGAGATTCTGATGGAATTTGAAGCTCTTATTGCCAAGAGACTTCCTAAGGGGACTGGAAAATATGGAGGTAAGCTCCCTTTGAAATGTTTTTCTTGCATTAGGAAAGAACACATTGTTGTCAACTATCCCAATAGTGATAATAAGGACAAACTGAAGAAGTTTAAAAAGTTCAAAGGATTAAATAGGAGAAACTGTCTTGTTGTAGTCGATGAAGGTGTCACTAATGATGAATTAGAAGATGAAGAAAGTGAAGACATAGTGTTTGTATCCGTTAAGGAAGATGTCTCAGATAAGAAGGCTCTTGTCTCCTTCTTTGATAATTCTAATAAGTGGATTATTCATAGTGGATGTTCTCACCACATGACTAGTGACCAGAGAAATTTTCTATCTCTGGAAGAGTTCGATGGAGGTGTAGTCTGATTTGGTAATGATGCACCATGTATGGTAAAAGGCAAAGGGTCCATCTCTCTAAATGGAAAAAGTAGTGCTAATAATGTGTATTGGGCAGAAGGTCTCAGGCATAACCTTTTGAGTGTTGCCTAGCTGAATGATAAAAGACTCACTCTAGAATTCAAAGATGGAGTGTGCAAAATAAAAGGAAAGAGTGGTGAACTGATGGCCACCAGTATGCAGACCAAAGGTAACTTATTTTAGTTAAATATAAATATCAGTCAATGTCTAATGGCTAAGTTTGATGATAGTTGGATATGGCATAGGAGACTCTACCATGTAAATTTTGATAATATTGTGAAGGCCAGTAAGATTAAGGTAGTTAGAGGATTGCCTGTGCTGAACAAACTGGAGAATCCTTTGTGCAAAGAATGTCAACTGGGGAAAATGTCTTCCTTAACCTTCAAAGGTATATCTTTCACAACAGATAATTTACTTGATCTTGTGCACACTGATTTATGTGGTCCTATGAAAACTAGGAGTGTTGAGGGAGATAGGTACTTTATGATTCTTACTAATGATTTCTCAAGAATGATGTAGGTCACATTCTTGAAAGACAAGTCTGAAGCTTTTGGAAAGTTTAAAGCCTTCAGAGCACTAGTTGAAAAGGAAAGTTGTAAGAGGATTAAATGCCTTAGAACCGACCAAGAAGGTGAGTTCACTTCTGGTGAACTCAATGTATTATGAAGAGAATGGCATCAAGAGGCAACTATCTGCCCTCTGACTCCATAGTAGACTGGCCTAACTGAAAGGAACAACCGAACTATAGCTGAAGTTAACATAGTGATGTTGATTCAAGGGAAGGTTTGTCACACTTTTTGGAGAGAAGCGGTGAGCACTGCAGTCTACACTATGAACTGAGTACTCATTAAGAAAGGTAAGGATAAAACTCCTTATGAGTATTGGACTGATAAGACTCATGTAGTAAGCTATTTTAGAGTGTTTGGTAGCAAGTGTTATATCAAGAGAAGTGAATACCAGAGCAAGTTTGATGCAAAATGTGATGAGGGAATATTCCTAGGGTATTCCACCAAGAGCAAAGCTCTCAAGTGTTTTAACAATAGGACTCAGAGAATTGTTGAAAGTATCAATGTTAGAGTGGATGAAACCTCTGAGAAACCTAAGGAAACTAGTAGCAAGCGAGTGGTAGATGAACCAGATGTAACCTTCTAGGAACTGGTTGGAAAACACCCAAGTACAAGTAATAGTGCTCCTACACCAATAGATGTTGATGAAGATGAGGATGAAGAGGAAAAGCAAGAGGAATTAGTTAAGATCATTCCTAGGTATGTAAAGCTGCCTCATGATCCAAAGCAGATCATAGGGGATAAGGATGCAAGAATACTTACAAGAAGAAAAGTCAAAGAGAATTCTTGAATGATTTCTGAATTTGAGCCCAAAACATTTAAAGAGGCACACAAAGATGAAGACTGGATTAAGGCTATGGAAGAGGAACTTGACTAGATAGAAAAGAATGGTACATGGTCTTTGGTACCTAGACCTGAGTGCAAAAATATTATTGGCACCAAATGGGTTTTTAGAAACAAGATGAATGAAGATGGCATAGTGATAAGAAACAAAGCAAGATTGGTATGTAAGGGATATGCTTAAGAAGAAGGAGAAGACTATGGAGAAACCTTTTCTCCAGTAGCTAGATTGGAAGGAGTTCGAGTGCTACTTGCATATGCAACATTCAAGGGATTCAAAGTGTATCAAATGGATGTGAAATCTGCATTCCTGAATGGAATACTTAAAGAGGAAGTGTATATAGAGCAACCAGATGGGTTTTCCCTATCAAAAGATAGTGATATGGTGTGCAGGATACATAAAGCCTTGTATAAATTGAAGCAAGAACCTAGAGAATGGTATGAACATTTACAATCCCATCTTGTGAAGATTGGATTTGAAAGAATAAGTGAAGATAGCAATATCTATTTGAAGACAGAAGGAGATCAAATTCTGATCTGTGAAGTGTTTGTTGGTGAAATAATTTTTGGTGGAGATGACAAGATGAGCCATGTGTTTGCAAATGAAATGAAGAAGGAATTTGAGATGTCACTAATCAGAGAGATTAAGTTCTTCATTTGACTACAAATTCAACAAATGAAAGATGGTGTCTTTATCACTCAGTCCAAGTATGTCAAAGAGGTGTTGAAGACATTTAACATGGAAGACAACAAACTGGTTGGTACACTGATGATGACTAGTTGTAAATTGTCAAAAGAAGATGACTCAACATTGTTGAATGAGAAGGAATACGGGTCAATGACTGGTAAGTTACACTATGTAGTACACATCAGACCAAACATTGCACATGCAGTGGGCATTGCTGCACGTTTCTAGAAAAGTTCAAGAGAATCCGACTTGGTAGCAGTCAAGCAGATTCCTAGATATCTATAGGGAACTATAGATTATGGAATGTGGTATCCATACAATAATGATTGCAATCTCAAAGTGTTTACCGATGCCGATTGGGCTAGTAATGTGGACAACTAGAAGAGCAAAAATAGTGGTACATTCTTTCTCAGTGGTAGACTAGTCTCATGGATGAACAAGAAGCAGAGTTGTATCTCTCAGTCCATAGTAGAAGCAAAATATGTAGCAGCATTTATGAACTGCACTCAGACAATTTGGATGAAACATGTATTAAGTGGTTTCAAAGTCCCTGTATCTGAACTGATGAGTATATTTTGTGATAACACAAGCGCAATTAATATTTCCAAGAATGTGGTATTGCATGCTAGAACCAAGCACTTCAAGATCAAGTATCATTTCATGAGGGAGAAAATTCAAATCAAAGAGGCTATATTGGAACATGTTTCTAGTAAAGAGTAGCTAGCAGATATATTCACCAAGCCTCTACCAAAGGCTACATTTACCTATTTAAGAGGTGAATTAGGGGTTCTACCCCTTCATGGGTGAACTAAAGGTATGTGTTCCACATTAGTCAAGTATTGCATTGTCAAATCTTTTTAGGATTGATGTGTTGAAGGATGCTACTCCTCAGGGAGAACAACATAGTAGATCATGGATGTTTGTGCCTCCACTTTGGCATTGTTGTCAAAGGGGGAGAAGATGTGAAGCCATAAATGCCAAAGTGGGAGACTGTTGGCATATGTAGATCATAGATGTTTGTGCCTCAACTTTGTGTATTGCTATCAATGCCAAACAGGGAGATTGTTAGCATATGTGTAGAGTTTGATAACATGATGGGATTGTATGTTGTCATTGATGACAATATGCTGAAGTATGAACCGGTATATTGAAGTAAGTGAACTGGCAAGTGAATCGATATGATGGTACAAGTGAATTGGTATGATGGTATGAACCGGTATATGCAAAAAGTGAACCGGTATGTTGGAATGTGAACCGGTATATGCAAAGTTTGTATCAGGGTTTCATTTGATATGACTATCAGTTGGTAGTCTTAGCTTCAGGGTTTCCGGCTGATGCATTCCAAGTCTGTGTGATTCGACCGATGACATCCTGTGATGAATTAGCATTGGAATGAAGATTAGATCATGTTGCCACATTAGCCTTGTGCGCATGAAGAATCTCTTTGAGGATCTTGCATGAAGAAGATTGATTCTATCCACCTTGGGAATGTGGAAAATCTTAGTAAATGGTGGAGAGAGTGTGATGGGTTGTCAGATTCTAGAAGCGGTGAAGAATGGACAATGGAGAATGTCTTGACATTTGTTCAAGATTATTATATCCTATGTAATATGTCTAAATGGCCAGGATTGGACCGATTGTATTGTTAACCTAGATGCTTAGGGTTTTAGGTTTTGGCCACCAACCTAATTGTTGTCTATAAGGTCGATGATGATTTTTATTTGAGTTTGTTGGCAAATGATTAAATGTGAGGTGATTCTTCCCAGACCAAAGGAGTGAGTAGAGATCTACAATGTGTGATTGCAGATGTAAAGGAACTGAAGTGGATCTACCTTGGCATTGAGTGCTGTTATCATATCAGTGTATTACCTGTTGACTTCTAACCATTTCAGCAGATGGAAAATCCCTTAACCGAGTAGATTTAATAGGCTTTCTGTAAATCCTTTAACAGAGTGACTCAAAATCATTGAGTTCTTCAAATCCTCTTACAAGGTAACCTTTAACAGGGTTTTAAACTCTAACTAGGTATTTAGCCCCCTTAACCGGGTGATCCCTAGTAGGATTAGTTCGTAGAAGAACCAGTTCTAAAGTCTTTAATTGGACTAGGCTCCTAATAGAGTGAACTTCAGAAGAGTTCAAGAACAACTTGTGGGTATTCATCCCCACCGTGGTTTTTCCCAGTTGGGTTTCCACGTGAAAAATTACTGTGTTATGTGTGATGCTTTTTCATGTGATGTTTTAGTGTTTTCTGTTAAGAGGTAATGCAAGTTGATCCAATGGTCATTGTATTTCTTATGTATTACTTGCTTTAGCATATGGGTGAAGTTGAGATAAGATATTAGGTTTAGAGAAGATTTAGATGTTACCAATTTATGTCTGTTACAGTCATACTATGTTTTATCGGTAGTGCCTTGATTTAGATTGGGGTTATTGTTTACCAGTTAGTGTAGTCTTTGTAGTTTAAGTTGTTAAAGAAGTTTTTATCCATACTAATTCATGCTCCTCTCTTAGCATATGTTGGTTATTTGTGGTTCATCATTATTTATCAATTGGTATCAGAGCGTCCTCCAGGTCCTCTATGTTATAAGATTAATCGCTTGAGGAAAATATGCTTTTCTAATGATGAAGAGGGAAGGTCCTAAGTTCAACAGAGATAACTTTAAGATATGGAAGGACATAATGAAGATCTACATTTAAAGCATGGGTGCTCAACACTAGAACTATGTTGAGAATACTTATGTTGTCCCTACTAGTCTTCTCACTAATGATCAAAGAAGAGAATTTCAGGAGAATGGGCAAGTCATGGAACTTCTTATCAGTAGTCTATCTAATATTGAGTTTATAGAAGTTTGGGATAAAGACAATCCCAAAGATGTATGGGATACTCTGGAGACTATCTATGGTAGTGATGAGCATGTGAAGCAAGCTAAGGAAGAAATCCTTAGAGGAAAATTTGAAGACATACGGATGGTTGAAGGAGAGACCATTCAATAATATGGGATAAGAATATAAACTATTGTTGGAGACATCAAGATTGCAGGAAGTAAAATGGATGATTCCATCTTTGTTAGCAAAGTTTTGAGATCCTCATTACCGGTCTATGCGATAAGGGTTGCCGCTATTTAGGAGTTGAGATCTATTGGAAAGACAAAGGTATCCCTAGAGTCCCTCATTGCTAAGTTGACCATATATGAGCTAAATAGTTATGATGGCAGTGTTCAGAAGATTGAATCAACCTTTAGAGAATTTGTTGCACTATCTATAAAGGGAAAAGAGGTTGGTACTAGTTGTGAACCTAGATAAAGTAGAGATATGGATGATAAGGAGATTCTGATGGAATTTGAAGCTCTTCTTGCCAAGAGACTTCCTAAGGGAACTGGAAAATATAGAGGTAAGCTCCCTTTGAAATTTTTTTCTTGCAATAGGATAGGACACATTGCTATCAACTATCCCAAAAGTGATAATAAGGACAAACCAGAGAATTTTAAAAAGTTCAAAGGAGGAAATAGGAGAAACTGTCTTGTTGTAGTCGATGAAGGTGTCACTGATGATGAATCAGAAGATGAAGAAGGCAAAGATATAGTGTTTGTAGCTGTTAAGGAAGATATGCCAGACAAGAAGGCTATTGTCTCCTACTTTGATAATTCTAATGAGTAGATTATTGATAGTGGATGTTCTCACCACATGACTAGTGACCGGAGAAAGTTTCTATCTCTGGAAGAGTACGATGGAGGTGTAGTCCGATTTGGTAATGATGCACCATGTATGGTAAAAGGCAAAGGGTCCATCTCTATAAATGGAAAAAGTAGTTCTGATAATTTGTATTGGGTAGAAGGTCTCAGGCATAACCTTTTGAGTGTTGCCCAACTGAATGATAAAGGACTCACTCTAGAATTCAAAGATGGAGTGTGCAAAATAAAAGGAAAGAGTGGTGAACTGATGGCCACCAGTATGCAAACCAAAGGTAACTTATTTCAGTTAAATACAAATATCAGTCAATGTCTAATGGCTAAGTTTGATGACAGTTGGATATGGCATAGGAGACTCTGCCATGTAAATTTTGATAATATTGTGAAGGCCAGTAAGATTAAGGTAGTTAGAGGATTGCCTGTGTTGAAGAAACTGGAGAATCCTTTGTGTAGACAATGTCAACTAGGGAAAATGTCTTCCTCAACCTTGAAAGGTAAACCTTTCACATTAGATAATTTACTTGATCTTGTGCACACAAATCGCACACTTATTTGTGTGGTCCTATGAAAACTAGGAGTGTTCAGGGAGATAAGTAGTTTATGATTCTTACTGATGATTACTCAAGAATGATGTGAGTCACATTCTTGAAAGACAAGTCTGAAGCTTTTTGAAAGTTTAAAGCCTTCAGAGCACTAGTTGAAAAGGAAAGTGGTAAGAGGAATAAATTCCTTAGAACCAACCAATGAGGTGAGTTCACTTCTGGTGAATTCAATAAGTATTGTTAAGAGAATGGCATCAAGAGGCAACTGTCTGCCCCTCAGACTCCATAGCAGAATGGCCTAGCAGAAAGGAACAACTGAACTATAGTTGAAGCTACCAGAATGATGTTGATTTGAGGGAAGGTTACTCACACTTTTTGGAGAGAAGCGGTGAGCACTGCAGTCTACACTATGAACCGAGTACTGATCAAGAAAGGTAAGGATAAAAATCCTTATGTGTATTGGACCGGTAAGACTCTTGTAGTAAGCTATTTTAGATTGTTTAGTAGCAAATGTTATATCAAGAGAAGTGAATACCAGAGCAAGTTTGATGCAAAATGTGACGAGGGAATATTCCTAGGATATTCAACCAAGAGCAAAGCCCTCAAGTGTTTTAACAATAGGACTCAGAGAATTGTTGAAAGTATCAAAGTTAGAGTTGATGAAACCTCTGAGAAACCTGAGGAAACAAGCAACGAGTGAGTGGCAGATGAACTGGATGTAACCTTCTAGGAACTAGTTGCAAAACAACCAACTACAAGTAATAGTGCTCCTACACCAGTAGATGTTGATGAAGATGAGGATGAAGAAAAAATGCAAGAGGAATCAGTTGAGCTCATTCCTAGGTATGTAAAGTTGCATCTTGAACCAAAGCAGATCATAGGGAATAAGGATGTAGGAATACTTACAAGAAGAAAAGTCAAAGAGAATTCTTGAATGATTTCTGAATTTGAGCCCAAAAGATTTATAGAGGCACACTAGATGAAGACTAGATTAAGGCTATGCAAGAGGAACTTGACTAGATAGAAAAGAATGGTGCATGGTCTTTGGTACCCAGACCTGAGCACAAAAATGTTATTGGCACCAAATGGGTTTTTAGAAACAAGCTGAATGAAGATGGCACAGTGGTAAGAAATAAATCAAGATTGGTATATAAGGGATATGCTCAAGAAGAAGGAGAAGACTATGGAGAAACCTTTGCTGTAGTAGCTAGATTGGAAGGAGTTTGAATGCTACTTGCATATGCAACCTTCAAGGGATTCAAAGTGTATTAGATGGATTTGAAATTTTCATTCCTGAATGGAATACTTAAAGAGGAAGTGTATATAGAGCAACCAAATGGGTTTGCCCTATCAGAAGATAGTGATGTAGTGTGTAGGCTACATAAAGCCTTATATGGATTGAAGCAAGCACCTAGAGCATGGTATGAACATTTACACTCCCATCTTGTGAAGATTGGATTTGAAAGAAAAAGTGAAGATAGCAATATCTATCCAAAGACAGAAGGAGGTCAGATTATGATTTATGAAGTGTTTGTTGATGACATAATTTTTCATGGAGATGACAAGATGAGCCATGCGTTTGCAGATGAAATGAAGAAGGAATTCGAGATGTCACTAATCGGAGAGATTAAGTTCTTCATTGGACTACAGATTCAACAAATGAAAGATGGTATCTTTATCACTCAATCCAAGTATGTTAAAGAGGTGTTGAGGACCTTTGGCATGGAAGAGAAAATTGGTTGGTACACTGATGATGACTGGTTGTAAATTGTCAAAAGAAGTTGACTCAACATTAGTGAATGAGAAGGAATACTAGTCAATGATTGGTAAGTTGTACTATGTAGTACACAGTGGACCAGACATTGCACATGCAGTGAGCATTGTTGCATGTTTCCAGAAAAGTCCAAGAGAACCCCATTTGGTAGTAGTCAAGTGAATTCTTAGATACCTGAAGGGAATTGTAGATTATGGATTGTGGTATCCATACAATAATGATTTCAATCTCAAAGTGTTTACCGATGCTGATTAGGCTGGTAATGTGGATGACCAAAATAGCACAACCAATGGTGCATTCTTTCTTGGTGGTAGCCTAGTCTCATGGATGATCAAGAAGCAGAGTTGTATCTCTCAGTCCACAGCAGAAGTAGAATATGTAGCAGCATTTATGAACTACACCCAAACAATTGGGATGAAGCATGTATTAAGTGGTTTCAAAGTCCTTGTATATCTGAACTGGTGAGTATATTTTGTGATAACACAAGTGCAATTAATATTTCCAAGAATCTCGTATTGCATGCTAGAACCAAGCACTTTGAGGTCAAGTATCATTTCTTGAGGGAGAAAGGTCAGAACAAAGAGGTTGTATTGGAACATGTTTCTAGTAAAGAGTAGCTAGCAGATATATTCACCAAGCCTCTATCGAAGGCTACATTTACCTATTTAAGAGATGAATTAGGGGTGTTGCCCCTTCATGAGGTAAACTAAAGGTATGTGCTCCACATGAGTCAGGTATTACATTGTCAAATATTTTTAGGATTGATGTGTTGAAGGATGCTACTCCTTAGGGGGAGCAACATAGTAGATCATGGATGTTTGTGCCTCCACTTTGGCATTGCTATCAAAGGTGGAGAAGATGTGAAGCCATCAATGCCAAAGGGGGAGATTGTTGGCATATGTGAAGAGTTTGATCACATGATGGGATTGTATGTTATCATTGATGACAATATGCTAAAGTATGAACTGGTATGTTGAAGTAAGCGAACTAGAAAGTGAACTGATATGATGGTACAAGTCAATCGGTATGATGGTACAAGTGAACCGATATGATGGTATGAACTGGTATATGCAAAAAGTGAACTGGTATGTTGGAATGTGAACTGGTATATGCAAAGTTTGTGTTCAGGTTTCATTTGATATGACTACCGGTTGGTATTCTCAGCTTCAAGGTTTTTGGTTGATGCATTCCAAGTCTGTGTGATTCGACCGATGACATCTTGTGATGAGTTATCATTGGAATGAAGATTAGATCACATTGCCACATCAGCCTTGTGTGTGTGAAGAATCTCTTTGAGGATCTTGCATGAAGAAGATTGATTCTATCCACCTCAGGAATGTGCAAAATCTTAGTAAACAATGGAGAGTGCGTGATGGGTTATCAGCTTCCAAAAGTGATGAAGAATGGATGATGGAGAACATCTTGAGATTTGTTCAAGATTGTTTTACCCTATGTAATGTGTCTAAATGGCTAGGATTGGACTGACTGTATTGTGAACCTAGATGCTTAGGGTTTTAGGTTTTGGCCACTGACCTAATTGTTTTCTATAAGGTCAATGATGATTTTTATTTGAGTTTGTTGGTAAATGAGTGTATGTGAGGTGATTCTTACCAGATGAAAGGAGTGAGTAGAGATTTGCATAGTGTGATTGCAGATGTAAAGGAAATGAAGTGGATCTGCCTTGGCATTGAGTGTTGTTATCAGATCAGTGTATTACCTATTGACTTCTAACCATTTCAACAGATGGAAAATCCCTTAACCAGGTAGCTTTAATAGGCTTTCTGTAAATCCTTTAATAGGGTGACTCAAAATCATTAAGTTCTTCAAATCCTCTTACAAGGTAACCTTTAACAGGGTTTTAACCTCTAACCAGGTATTTAGCCATCCCTTAACTAGGTGATCCCTAGCAAAACTAGTTGTAAAGTCTTTAACTGGACTAGGCTCCTAATAGAGCGAACTTCAGAAGAGTTCAAGAACAACTTGTGGGTATTCATCCCCACTATGGTTTTTCCTAGTTGGGTTTCCATGTGAAAAATTACTGTGTTATGTATGATGCTTTTTAATGTGATGTTTTAGTGTTTTCTGTTAAGCGGTAACGCAAGTTGATCCAATGGTCATTGTATTTCTGATGTATTACTTTCTTAAGCATATGGGTGAAGTTGAGATGAGATATTAGGTTTTGAGAAGATCTAGATGTTATCAGTTTATGTTTGTTATAGTCATGCTATGTTTTACCGGTAGTGCCTTGATTTAGATCGATGATATTGTTTACCAATTAGTGTAGTCTTTGCAGTT